>NC_063044.1:5389594-5562094 GCF_018812025.1 Megalobrama amblycephala | reverse complement strand
ACTAAGGTTATCCTAGATTTAGCCATTTTTTCACATTCTCCACTCTTACGTAGGAGTTTAAGCTAATCTTCAGCTAGGTGCAGTACTAATATTAGTGTTATACTAACTCTACGGCTGCTTTGTACTAGTAAAGTCTTATATACACTCTTATTTCATACACTCAAACCTTGTAGCTTATATAGCAACAGGCACGTTTTTTTTTTTTTATGTGGCTATTGTAAAGAAAACAATCAATAACTAAGTTTGAATGAATACTTATTTTTATAGTATTGTTAATCCAATTTGTACTTGAACATTTTATTGATTTTAATCAGCCCTTCAAAATGCAATAGGCTACTACTAGCATAGTGAGGACGGCCAGCCACTGAAGAACATTACAATATTGACGCCACAAAGGCATCCGATTGTGCAACGTTTTTGTGGATTTCGTACCGTAAAGCCTAACCTTCTTTTGCATTTCCATATGAAGATTACAGCTAATTTCAGACATTTCAGACATTTTAAGTACATATAATTACATTTCCTATTACATTTTCTTCTCCAGAACATCACCAGAATATGTTTCTATTGTCACAGCTTCACATTTTCAAGGCCTAGAGGATGATTTGGTTATTTCGAATTATGGATAAGGCAAAAAACTACATTTCCCACAATTCTCTCCCATTCTCTACCAGAAATCATCCAAGTCAAAATAACATTCATTTTAGAGGCGTACCTGATTTCAGAAGAGAAACACTAGCTCTGAATACAGAAGGATTTTGTCCTCACTTGGCAGAATTAAGTACCGCATATGTTTTTACACACACATATATACTGTATCGTAACACCACAGCACAATGCAACATGGGTTCACATGCCCAAATAAATATAAGCTGGAAATCACATTCAAGAGAATCAGCATTCATGCATCATGATAAAAGCCTAAAGATTGGGCTGGAAGTTCTAGTGACCAACAAGCTGAAAAGACCCTTGAATTTGGCAGAAACGGAACCAGAAAAAAACAGGACTAAGATGAAAGTTTCAGTCGTTTAAACTGGCTATTTGGCGAGAACAGAAACAGTTTTAAACCTGTGCACGTGTAGTTTAGAGAAACCATAATGCAACTTCAGCCTGTTGGAGAAATGCATACAGAAAACGAAGAGCTATAGAAAAGGCAAGAACCTGAGAAATGGATATACCACTACAGTTTCCTTGAATCGAATGCAAACACGACCTCAAGGCAGACCAACACGGTCGGAAATGAAGCATGCACACAAACCAATGAAAATCTGAAGGCTTTACAAACCAGCTTTTCACTGCATTTCCACATGGAAGACAACTTCTGGAAATGCAAAAGAGCGACTGAGGTGCAACATATGTGACCCCAGCTGGCAAAAGGAGTCGGAATGCGCACAGGCTAATTTCGAGCTAACGGTTACAGGTAAAACAAGTGAAAGGTTTTCACAAAAATGAGTTCATTAAGCCCTCGTCTAACGATCCCAATGCTCCAAATAGCAACTAAACATCTAAAAGTATCTTTATGTGTACGTTTTCTGAGAGGAGTACCTTTCCTTTAACCGTGAAAAATGCCGTTTTCTTTGCTCGCTTCACGACGACTAGCGCTTCCCCTCAGCACAAGTTTGGTGTCGTTTTAAAGTGCAGCATTCAAACTTTGTGAATATTCATAGCGAATTCTCGATGGTATGAGTCTGAACAAATGAAATGTGATTTTCAAGCTCATGCTGATGTAAACAAAACGATCTTACTGGCGCTGACTGACGGATCCAAAGCGCGCGCACAAAGACGCCGCGATCCCGATATACACATATTCACAGAATTACAGTAGGCTATTAAAAAAAAGTATTCACTCAAACATTATCTGTTATGTCTTAAATGAACGTTTGGCTAACTATTAGGGAAAAACATCTGATGTGTAACATTATATTAGATCCGTGTGATACCGTCTTAATATAGCCTATAGGCTGTCTGTTTCATTATGTTAATCAAACAATTGTAGAATCATGCAAAAAAGTTTAATATATATTTTTTCCTATAGATATGGGTTTTTGACTTGCTTTGTGCCAAATTTGGTGGTTTTATCAGGTATGGTCGCTATGTGATTTTGTTTTAGGACCTTCAGGAAACTTACATTTTTAAATTTAAAAAAAAATTCTCTCAAAATTGACTTCAAACAGGTATAGCTCATTCATTTTTTTTGTCAGATTCCAACAAATCATACATCATTTTGATTTTTTTCTTTTAATGGAGAATAACAATAAGTCATTTTTGAAAATGTGCTCATTGCGACTCATTTTGCCAGCACGTCACATACATAAGATGAGTTGTGCAGGTGTGGGCTATAACAGTAAAGGTCGTGAGCGTTTGATTCTCATGGACCGTCTTTTCGCAGCAAGTCCATACGGTGTTGGTTCTAGGATGGGCAGGTACTACTACACTTGTGCTTGACGGGGTGAGAGAGAGGTAGATCTGTGGTTTCACGGAGCCTTGCAACTAGTCAGACTGGCAATGTAGTGTTGACGTAAGACTGAATGAATTCGATGAGCATTTCCAATCCGCCAACAAATGAGCAATTGTGGAACAAGTTCAAACCTGGAGACCACTGAGGCACATCAGTGTAAATATCACAGGAAGCATGGCTCTTAAAGCCAACCACGATTGGTTTAGAGAAAAAACATGGGTGGGTACTGACTGGATAAGGCTTTGCGATGGAGATGCGATGGACTTTCCGTGGTCACAAGCTCATTTATTCATGTTCTATTGCTTCTCTTTGTGCTTTGAGGCACTTTGGTTGTGTTTGAGGCATTTATCTGCTTGACTTTCACCGGTGTAGGTGAATTCAGATTGTTTGTAAATGACATAGAGGCTAAAACCACACAAAACCTCTGTTTTTAGAGCACGTCCATCCAAAGAACAATGGAAAGGACTCCAAAGTTGCTATATTCTAGGAAGCGAATATGTCTGATCTATAGGTCATTATTGCGGATGATTCTCAGTCTGTGTGGTTGTTCACGAAATCGGTCTTTTTGGAGTCCACTTTGCCCCCTCTTAGCTTGCCGGTTATGACCTTGTAGCAGCCGCGGGCAATTTTGTACATCCATATTGTATTCAGGATATCCAAACAAATGCAGGATACGATCCAAGCCACCTGAGCACTGAGACCAAGCCTTTCAAACGCTGGCGTACCGAAGGTGCCAAACACCTTCGCCCAGTAGGGGGGCATCACGGCAATCCGGACCAGGAAGAACACGACCGCCATCGCGATGCCGTTGGTGACAACCAGTTGGTGGGTACGAGGGTAGGCTAACGCTTCGAAAAACCACCTGCAGAGAGATAGAGGTCAAACGAGAAGTTTAGCATTTGGCAAGTTAATGGTTCTAAATAAATCTCTCCCTATGAGTAAACGAATCTCACCTTTGATTCACAAATGGCGTTGACAATTCTGAAATCAGTCGGAAGTTTGCAAAATAGGGAAGCACTCCGCGTGTCTGGAAAAAAAAAAAAACATTAAAAATGCAGATCATACAGATAATTATTTGAATACCTCTACATGTTTTCATTTTCTGAATTTACATTAATTATTTCATTTTTACATGGAGCTATTTTTGGGATCAAAAATTTCTAGGTGTTGTAAGCATCCTGAGATTATAATGAAAAAAAAAAACGACTTCCATTAAAAGTAGATTTTTATTATTATTATTATTATTAGTATTAGTAGTACCAATATGTTATTGTGATTAATCGCACCTAACATAAAGGTTAGTGTACATATACAGTACAGTCCAAAAGTTTGGAACCACTAAGATTTTTAATGTTTTTAAAAGAAGTTTCGTCTGCTCACCAAGGCTACATTTATTTAATTAAAAATACAGTAAAAAACAGTAATATTGTGAAATATTATTACAATTTACAATAACTGTTTTCTATTTGAATATATTTGACAAAGTCATTTATTCCTGTGATGCAAAGCTGAATTTTCAGCATCGTTACTCCAGTCTTCAGTGTCACATGATCCTTCAGAAATCATTCTAATATGATGATTTGCTGCTCAAGAAACATTTATGATTATTTTCAATGTTGAAAACAGTTGTGTACTTTTTTTTCAGGATTCCTTGATGAATAGAAAGTTCAAAAGAACAGCATTTATCTGAAATACAAAGCTTCTGTAGCATTATACACTACCGTTCAAAAGTTTGGGGTCAGTAAGAATTTTTATTTTTATTTTTTTGAAAAGAAATTAAAGAAATGAATACTTTTATTCAGCAAGGATGCATTAAATCAATCAAAAGTGGCAGTAAAGACATTTATAATGTTACAAAAGATTAGATTTCAGATAAACACTGTTCTTTTGAACTTTCTATTCATCAAATAATCCTGAAAAAAAAATATTGTACACAAATATTTTGTACAGTTGTACACATTAAATGTTTCTTGAGCAGCAGATCAGCATATTAGAATGAATTCTGAAGGATCATGTGACACTGAAGACTGGAGTAATGATGCTGAAAATTCAGCTTTGCATCACAGGAATAAATTACTTTGTGAAATATATTAAAATAGAAAACAGTTATTTTAAATTGTAATAATATTTCACAATATTACTGTTTTTTTACTGTATTTTTAATTAAATAAATGTAGCCTTGGTGAGCAGACCAAACTTCTTTTAAAAACATTAAAAATTTTAGTGGTTCCAAACTTTTGGACTGTACTGTATATACATATAAATATAATGTGGTGTGTGTGCAAACATTATATATTTATTACAAGTTTTTAAAATATTACAACATTTTCCATGTTTTATAGCGGTTGCACCGAATGACCTAATGTTTCGGGACATGCATATGAGCAAGTGAAAACATGAATTTTTCAAATAGTTAAAAGAGAGTTAATTACTTTGCTTCATGACCATGTGGTCCTTTGCAGTTGTCTGAATGATGTCACATCCTGTCACATGATATTGACCGCATGACTTGATCCAAAATGGTCCCTTTATATTGGTTACTCCGAATGACATCAATGAAATTCATTTTTCCGGACATTCTTTCTCATAACAAAGCAAAGACTTCTACACATAATTTTAATACCATTTTGCACTATGTTAATATATGATGTTATAAAATCATGCCAGAATAAAAAAATGATATATACATTTATTACAGTTTAAGATATTTTAATCACAAATGAAATGGCTGTATTGGCCTTTGGACGGTTAAACCGAATGACCTTTTGATGCTTCAAAATCTTTAAAATACCTTTATATGTAGCAAAATATAATCAAAACCTTTTGGATTAAATAAAAGAGAGGGTAACCGAGAGAGGTTACCGAGAGGCCTTTGGACAAACAAATGACCCGTCACATCATTGACCCATATATATATATATATATATATATATATATATATATATATATATATATATATATATATATATATATATATAAGCAGTGAAACATTAATATACATATATGGGAAAACAACATACCATTTTGTACCATTATGGGCTGTCAAATGACACAAGCTCAACAAAACTTGCAATTTTTGATAGTCAAACACAATATTCATAATTATAAAAAAATTTAAATAAGAAAAAGAATAGTTGAAAATAATATTTACAGTCAATTTGAGTATATATGATACCTTCAAAATGTTTTTTTTTTTAAGATTTACAGTTTTATTTGATTTATCAAAGATTTTTTCATTTTCATCAGACTTCTTTATTTACAGTAAATGTCCTCAATTTCAAGAGCCTTTCATGATGTGCTTTGTATTACCAGGTACTTACCAGCACATATCCATAAGCATACAGCGCCGCCAAGTGGTGACAGACAAAAAACACGTCGCCCATGGTACTCCAGTTACAAGCTAGAAGCACCAGGTCTGAGAGAAGAGTAGAGGATAGAAGAGAAAACAAGAGAGTAAAAAAAAATGTAGACAAACCTGAAAAGATGTGTCATCTGTGCTTGAACTTCCATAATAAAACAACGATTCATACCATAGAAAAGGTATCCACAGGTGATGGCCACATTGAGCTTAACCATGTTAGGATCACCCCTGAGGAAGGAAAAAATGATAAAGCTCAAACAAAAGGCAAAGACAACAGCATAAGAAATGCAGTCACTCAGCAATGAGGATTAAATAAGATTAGTATGAACTGTTTCTTTCTGAAAGGGGTAATCCATAAAAGCATCACCACCCAGTAAACCTGCAGATGGAAACCTTAGCCAACAACAAAGCCTGAGGGAGTGGTGCTGTTTCTGACTGAAGCCATTTATTACTGTACTATTACTGGCAACATGCCACTGTCAACACTGCCAACTGTACAAGTGACGTTCCTCCATGAAATCACATTCCAGTGAAACAATATTTCATGAAATTCCCCTGGGTGAACTGGTAGTAGTCTTCGACATTTGCATTCAAATTAAAATCACCATTCAAGAATATTTGAAATTTTTTTCACCGTCACAGATTTCTAGTAATAGTCTCTTGTAAGCAAATACATATCTACTTAATTGCAAATATATTATAAAAATGTTTATTATGTGAACCAAATGTGTGCTATGACCTTTTGAACTGTCAATTTTTTTAGTTTTTTGTTTCAAGTGATGTTATAGGTCATCGATTAATCGCAATTAGTTGCACATAACAAAATGTGTGTGTATATTATATATATATATATATATATATATACACACACACACACACACACACACACACACACACACACTTATATTATATATTTTCAAATTGTTATGTTAGATGCGATTAATCATGATAAATTAATTTGACATAACTTTTTTTTCTAGTTTCCATTTCATTTATTCTGTTTTAATGGTTTAATTCGATTTTAATAAACAAAAAGAATGTTTAACCAACAGTTTTTCATAAAACTTTAACAATTAATTTTTCTGGATAGTTTTTTATGATTTAATAAACTCTTTTATTAAAAATAGTGGTAAAAAAGTGAATTAATATATCTTCAATGACTAAATTAATCTTTTAAAATGTAAAATCAAATGACATGTAAACAATTCCTTTCATTTTTTGGCAAACAAAGTCCTTCACAGTAGAAGTTTATGGTTTATATTAAAACATGGATGAGAAATTGTGCAATATTCCTTAAAAAAATAATAATAATGTTTTAATGATTTATATTATTATTATTGTCATTATTACTAGGAGAAAGACATTCTACTGTATAATGGTAATATATTTCTGTCATAATTATTTAATAATATTAATATTCACAGACACTAGCCTATATCGTTATTAAAGCCGGGGACACACTTAATGACTAGCTAAAGAATTCTAAGACACAAAGACTGTTTCCTTTGACTGAAGCAGATTACACATGGAATTTAAACATCGACTGTAAACACAGACTGAACGCAACTATTTCTGACTCGGCACGTTTGGGCATGATCAGTTGCAAGTATTAAATTACATTCACAATCGGGCTTACAATCGTTAAGTGTGTCTACTTTTGATTTATTCATCCAAATCTTGCCAAATTCCATGACATTCCACATTATAAAAGTACATTCCATTTTTATTACTGAATTCCATTATTTTGTCTGTGTTTTCAGCATTGCAGAAATCATACGGCCCTAATAGGTCAACGGATGAAGCATAAACTCATAAACTTATAGTATATAGTAGCTCAAACTGTAAAGAATGGCATCAAGCATCACAGCTAGCATTTTGTTGTCATGAACATACATTCGAGTGAAGTTGATGGGGTCATTTGAGAGAGGTGAAATGAACTAAACAAAACCATGTGCTTGCCATATGGAAGATGAATATCTTGAGTGGACAACATGCCAGCGTTACAGTACATGTGTCCCTGAGATCTGTGTCTCTGTCTGAGCCTGTAAAGCGATCAGGGAACTGATACACAGCGATCGCAGGTGTCCAGTAGCAGAGGCCGAGTGTGTGAAACACGATCTCAATACGAGCGCTAGCAGACTCTCATGCACAGGAAGCTCGGTTACCCTCTGCGTGACTCCACTGTCACCTTCACTGAACTCTGACCCCTCAGTCAAACACCTGAACTCTCACTGCCCGCCCAGCACTGCACAGATGACGCCTCCATGCAGGATTTTACACTTCATCTCACGAGCGCAAGTGGTTCTTAAGTATCTACGATCTTTCTTACTAAACAATATGGGTAAAATAAGGTACACTTTAGTTGACTATATTTTTATATATGGAAAAATTTATCTGGAGTTTTTCACTACCTACTCTTTGTTTCTGAACAAACACAAAAAGTATTGAAATCAATGGATTTTGCAATACTAATGCTTGTTTTCTGAAACCACACTGCAAGTTTGTGATTCAAAATCTAATACAAACCAGGAAATAAACAACAAAAAATTATGTGATTCCACCCACTGCCTATTTACCCAATAGTATTTCGACAGCCCGGGTTGCCAGTTGGAGGAACACACAGCGTATTTCAATCAAGGAATCCAGCAAAGAAACTGGGTCAGAGATTGCAGATTATACCTGACCTAAAAAGCTGTGCCATCCATCTAAAAAGCTCTATGACCAGAGGCATATTAAAGGGATAGTTTATCCAAAAATGAAAATTATCCTATAATTTACTCACCCTCATGCCATCCTAGGTGTATATGACTATCTTCTTTCAGACGAACACAATCGGAGTTATATTAAAAAATATCCTGGCCCTTCCAAGCTTTATAATGGTAGTGAATGGCGCTCACGATTTTGAAAGCCCAAAATAAAGGGGCTTTAATAAAGTCCTTCTGAAGCGAAGTGAAGGGTTTTTGTAAGAAAAATATATATATTTAAAACTTTACAAACTATAATAACTAGCTTCCGGTAAAAGGCCGTATGCATCGATTTACGGCGAAAGAGTAACCTCTGACGCGATGCATGACGTAGGATGTAGGAGTAGCGTAAACTTAAGCCTGGGATACACACGTAAGATCATGACTTTATCACACAGTACGACATGGATCTATTAAACTTGGGTATGACATGCATGTAGACTGTATGATAATTACACCCATTGACTCGTAGACTACGATGCCTATTTCTATAGAAGAATAAAACGTCAACAGCATACGCTAGTGGTAAACAAAACACCATGTTGAATCAGCTGTAGATTTATGTGCTGAAAAAAAGGAAGCGGCAAAAGAAGAAGGGAAAAGAGCTTGAGGTAAGCAGTTTTATGATTTAGCATCATGTCACGCTGATTTAATGTCGCATTTTTATTGGCTGGTCAGTAGACGTAGGTCGTAGTAGCAAACACACGTTGATCATGCTGAATTTCTGACACTGTCAGAAAATGAACGTAGGCTATCTTTGGTTGCAAGACCAGGAAAACGGACGTCTTTGAACCTCTCTAACTGTACGACATTGGACCACTGATTAAGAGCCACGAACACAGAAATCGGCACAACTGTTTCATGATAGCAAAACCCATCACTTCACTTCAGAAGGCTTTTCTTAATCCCTTGGAACTGTATGGATTATATTTATGATGGACGGATGCGCTTTTTTGGGCTTCAAAATCGTGAGCGCCATTTATTACCATTATAAAGCTTGGAAGAGCCAGGATATTTTTAATATTGTGTTCGTCTGAAAGAAGATAGACATATACACCTAGGATGGCTTGAGGGTAAGTAAATTATCTGATCATTTTTGGTCTTTCGTTTGTGGGTGAACTAGCCTATCCCTTTAAATGTGAATACATCAACATCAAATTACTGTGTAAGGCTTGTCGCTTTCTATTGTCAATTGCCCTCCAATTCCTGTTGCGTGTCCTCAATCTGGCAACCCGCATGTCTGAGGAGGTGGGAGAGACAACCCTCTCCAATATTTTTGAATTTATACTGCAGTACCCATTTCATCAGCTAGCTATCTATATTACATACTGCACCTTTAAGTACATAACTTTGAAGATAGTTTGGCGGGAAAAAAAGACATCATAATGAATTCATTACTTTGTAATTTTAAAACGAAAAGTCTTTTAAAATTATATTAAATGTGCCCTCTTATCTAATCCATTTCTTTCGAGGAGGTTTATGGTTTGAACGTGGAACATGTCCTTCTGACATTAACCTTTAATCTACTTAATTATCAGGTTATTTTATTCTTACCTGACTACAGATAACTCATTGGTTTATGGGGAAAATAGATATGGGGAAGATAGATAGATGTAGTATTAGCCTTCAAATGGACATACCTAAGCAAGATTCTTCAACTTTGATCTAATTCAGTTCACTATCAGCTTTGGGGAACAGAATCAGATACCTGACCCAACAGGCTAGACCTACAAGTATAGACGAATCTAATGAAAGAGGCTTGAGTCAAGCCATTACCATAAAGCACAAAGAGATCAGCTTGAACTTTTGAAAAGGTTCTGTGGAGCGAGACTCTTCAGGCGAGACCAGACCAAACAATCAGTGAGTAAACAGGCATAATAGCTTTGTTAATTTAGCAAACAAAAGCCCAGTTGAAATAACTTTCTGTTGGGTCATTCTACAAAATGAGTGCCTTTCATTACCATGCATGTAGATAATGTGAACAATTGCTAATACAGTTGAAAACACAAAACGGAGGACATGTCCTAGTTCAAATGAAAAGACAATTCCACATTTGACATTATATAAAAGGAATGTTGTTGTGCCCGCAAGTTATGAATCACTCCAGTTGTCATCATAACCACCCCTTATTAATGTAATATACGGACATTATCCTTCTTTCAGCAAATGAACTCTGCAGGGACACATAAATATCACTTTATCTTACATTTTGTTAAGTTTGCCGGAAGAGCTTAAAATGTCACTTTTACCAGCATTTTGTAAAGTAAACAACTGATTATTGAAAATAAGATATCTGTAGAAATATCAGCATTAAATGCACCTTCTAAAATTCACCTTGAATGACACGAGCACAAGACCATCAAGACTGTAAAACTGCCAACCCTGTTACCATCAGCTCTAACTGTATTAGTTATACAGTAGACCAACATTAATATTGATTAATGTAGCTTGAGATGCACAAAATGCAATTTACCTACACTTGAAACTGGATATTTACAACCCATGCGATGGCTGCTCAGATGGGTCATAACGAGAAAAGAAAACTAAAGACAGAAACCTTTCCTTCTAAAGCGCGCCATGATCCCATGACAGCAAGAGAAGACTTAGAGCAAAAACGAATATGAAAAGAGCAAAGCAGATAAAAGTGGTAACGCAACATATACAGTGGCCCAGTAGTGCACAACGCAATGCAATTTAAACACAATGGAAACGGCACAAAGGAATCGGCACAACGCAACGGAAACAACCACAACATAACGGAAACAAGCCACACACATTCTTTTGAGGCTTTTCTGCTGTGTTGTGGCAATTACATTGTGTTGTTTAAATTTCGTGGTGTTGTGGCAGTTTCATTGTGGCAATTTAATTCTGTTGTGGTTGTTTTTGTTGCATTGTGGCGATTTCATTGTGTTGTTGCAATTTTGTTATGTAGCAGCAATTTCGTTGCAACATAAGCAATTTCAGCAATTAAGTTGTGGCTTGTTTCCATTGTGTTGATTTCATTGTGTTGTGGTTGTTTCCATTGTCTTGTGGCAATTTCGTTGTGTTGTGGCAATTTCGGTGTGGCAATTTCATTGCGGATTGCGTTGTTTAAATTTCGTTGTGTTGTGGCTTGTTTCCGTTGTGTTGATTTCATTGTGTTGTGGTTGTTTCCATTGCATTGTGGCGATTTCATTGTGTTGTGGCAATTTTGTTGTGTTGCAGCAATTTCGCTGTGTTGCGGATTGTGTTGTTTAAATTTCGTTGTGTTGTGGCTTGTTTCTGTTGTGTTGACTTCATTGTGTTGTGGTTGTTTCCATTAGTCTGGCTATCACCAGACCAAGATCAATTTAAAATTGAACATTGGTCTGGGGAGTTTGCTATGTATTTCCTACTGCACAAGAGGCGTGATCAACGAGCATTAGTCACGCAATTGGATAGTCCTTCAACCAATCAGTGATCGGTGTTTACACCCACTCGAGCAATTTGTTTGCTAACTAAAGAAGTCATTCAGCATCGTCGAGAGTTTAAAAGGCGACTCTGATACTGTTCAGTTCAGTGTAAATGAACGTGGAATATAGCCGCCCTAAACTACTGTCATTGTGGAAATTTCATTGTGGAAATTTCATTGTGGAAATTTCATTGTGTTGTGGCAGTTTCGTTGGGTTGTTTAAATTTTGTTGTGTTGTGGCTTGTTTCCGTTTTCATTGTGGCAATTTCATTGTGTTGTGGTTGTTTCCACTGCGTTGTGTTGTGGCTTGTTTCCGTTGTATTGTTTCAATTTCATTGTGTTGTGCACTACTGGGCCATCGGAAAGATAACATGACAGAGTTTTATGTGTTTCGTCGGCACGCTCTGAGCCATAGTGATTTTCTCCGATTCCAGCAACTTCCTTTTATATTACAGATATTTTACACCAATTTCCCAGGAATTTCCGAATTTGTTCTCTTGAACACATTGGATAGAAACGGTGCTTTATTCGCAAATGTTTAATGCGATATTCCTTTGGGTGGAAACATAGCATGTGATGATGCATTTCCAGTTATTAACATCATAAATCAAGCTAAGCTTTTAATATTTTAATTGGTAAAAACACTATACTTTGTGTTGTATTACCTAGGCATTAAATTTCACGGTTGCACTTTATTTTACAGTATGTGTACTTAGTGTACTTACCTAAGAAATACTGGGTAATATAAAGTAACTACATGGGTTAAGGTTAGGTTTAGAGGTAGGTTCAGTGTTAGTAATTATTATAGTAATTACAATGACTGGGTAATAAGTACATAGTATGTACATGGGGAACAGGACTGTAAAATAAAGTGCTACCAATGTCACTGTGCAAGTGTTTCTAATACAACGGGAAGAGAGTGAGGCAAATTTGACATCTTTCTGTCTTCTGACCACCGTAATCAATCTCTAAATACGTTTTCCTCTTTTGGAAAGTCATAGAAATGCTATTGTGGATTTTGTCTCTTGCTATTCAAGCAAATGGGAATGCTAAAATTATATTTGCTGTAGTTTTTCAGCTCACCAGTTAACCCAACTATGAGGACTTCAGCTTCTGAGAGCCCCGGAAATGTGAAAAGAGTCCATTGGGATGAGGATGAACTGAGGGGTGGATGGGAATGAATTCTCAGCAGTGTGTTTGTGGGGAGCATTTCTGGCCTGAGACGGCCTATGGGACAGTGAGAGGGGGACAGATCAGAGGAGAGAGGAGGCCTGGAGGACTGTCACATGATACCAGAGAGGAGGGGGACTGGGAATCTGTTGTTTCCTGCTGAAAAGGAGCCTTGTTGGCAATATTAAAAACTCTCTGATCTCAGAGAGTGAGAAGGAAGAGAGGAAAAGAGACATTGACAACATCAGACATACAGAAATACATCTCCCTCTCTGAACGAGTCAACAGGTAACCAAAGAAAACAGGGAAAAAAGGAGCAGAGGTGATGAGAAAAGAGAAAAGAAATAAAGCGAGAGCAGAGGTGACAAAACAAGGAACTGGGGAAAAAGTTATCAGAAGTATATTCATTTTCAAATATTCCTTCAAGAAATATTAATTTGTTCCATAGAGAAACTGTTTTAACCATAATGTTCAGCTTTCAAAACCCACCATAAACTCTGAGAATTCATTGAGTTGGTCTCTATTTATATATTTATAATTTTGTAAATATGTGATATTTCAACACTATCTCATGACCAATTCAGAAGTATTTTACGAGTTGGCTAAATTGTACGAGTTCATACGAACCCCAGTGACGGGTAGGTTTAGGGGCGGGTTAGGGGTAGGTCATTCGTACGAATTCATACGAACCCCAGTGACGGGTAGGTTTAGGGGCGGGGTTAGGGGTGGTCATTCGTACGAATTCATACGAACCCCAGTGACGGGTAGGTTTAGGGGCGGGTTAGGGGTAGGTCATTCGTATGAATTCATACGAACCCCAGTGACGGGTAGGTTTAGGGGCGGGGTTAGGGGTAGGTCATTCATACGAATTCATACAAACCCCAGTGACGGGTAGGTTTAGGGGCGGGTTAGGGGTAGGTCATTCGTACGAATTCATACGAACCCCAGTGATGGGTAGGTTTAGGGGCGGGTTAGGGGTAGGTCATTCGTATGAATTCATACGAACCCCAGTGACGGGTAGGTTTAGGGGCGGGTTAGGGGTAGGTCATTCGTATGAATTCATACGAACCCCAGTGACGGGTAGGTTTAGGGGCGGGGTTAGGGGTGGTCATTCGTATGAATTCATACGAACCCCAGTGACGGGTAGGTTTAGGGGCGGGGTTAGGGGTAGGTCATTCGTATGAATTCATACGAACCCCAGTGACGGGTAGGGTTAGGGGCGGGGTTAGGGGTAGGTCATTCATACGAATTCATACAAACCCCAGTGACGGGTAGGTTTAGGGGCGGGTTAGGGATAGGTCATTCGTACGAGTTCATACGAATTTGGCAACTTGTAAAAAAAATGTACGATTTAGCAAAAAATAAAATATAAATTTGTATAAGTGAGGTTGTATGAATTAGCAACTTCGTAAAATACATATGAATTGCCATGAGATTGGGTTGGATATTTTGCAATACTATGTTTATACTTTAATTATTATAAATCAATGGGATGAGTAGTTAATTCCCTCATAACTGTCTTTTTTCCCTATTCATGTTTTTTTTTTTTACAAAGTGTGCAATGTTGTGGTTCATCTCAGAGATGTTTGGTACGATTCAAAGCTCTTTAAAGTATTTCATGAAATCTCTATGGAGAAAATGAAAGAAAAAATTACCTACAGAAACAAAATAGCAGAAAAAGTGTCACTGTTAAATAGAAGGAAATGGCAAAGAAGAGATGAATATAGAAGTGAAATGCAAAGACAAGTGCTCTGTTCCCAAACCTAGTGAGCTGCCTTGCTGTTTATTCAACAAAAGCAGGAATTTCACATGCAACAAATATGAATTGGATGGAGGACTTGACTTTGATTCCAACAAAGTCTGGCATTAGCATGTCGCTATTAATATTTGTGTGTACTATATAGCTGTCTCCCAATTCAGTGGCTGCATCCTTCAAAGGACGCAGACTTGAAAGGCCATGAAGGTCAGACTGAGCGCTGTTTTCCTTCGTGGCCCAGGAAAAGGAGGATGCATTTGTAGGCCGCATTCGAAGGAGGGTTCAAATTGAGAAGGCCTTTGTCGCGCCACAGTGAAGCATTCGGTCTTCAAATGCAGCATTTGAAGGATGGAGCCTCTGAATTGGGACACAGCTTATATTTTTATGCCCAGAGTATTGTGTGTTCCAATACATTCTGGGTTTGCTTTATCTCATGCAATGCTGCTAAATCGAGGCAACTTAGAAGGAAACGTTAAGTTGCTGTCTTCCTTTTGGAACAGGCATCTTGTTGGCAAGCGTGCTTATGAGGCCTCAAAATGCTGTCTCGATAGGCAGCTCAGTAAGCTTTGGAGAAGAGCTACAGAGGACAACAACTAAAGACAAATTACCATTCTTCCCCTTCAGGATGCAAAGATGCAGACCAAACAGGCAGCAGGCAGAAAAGGAAAGATTAAAGAGAGAGGGAAAGAAGAAAAGAAAAATAAAGACAAGAAGACAAATGAGACGGCAGTTCTCTGCACTGGCGACTACAGTGGACACAACATTTCTGATGACAGAGCAAAAGTTTCAATTAAAACTTCAGGATAAAGGGAAATTTGTCTCATTTGGACATATAATCCATGATATCATCAAATATTTCCACTTAAATATTGATTGTACTAATTGTTTTGGGGTTTTTATGGACTCTTAAATAGCTGTTCTACAAAAGACGCATTTGTGAGTTTGGTTTTAAACGGTGAAAAAATGAAAATTTCACAATGAGATTCAAAAAGTTCATGAAGTTTTTAACCCTGTTTTTGAACTACTGGCATCTTACCAGACGGGGTCTTCATTGACGGCATCATCAAACCACAGGATATAGAGACAGAACAGCCCCACAATTAATGCATGGACAGTGGACACCAGCCTGAGGACATAAAAACAATGCTGTTATTCCCAGACTGAGAAAAATTTGGATCTTGAACCTGAAAAGAAGTTAAAACAAAAGGTTAGGAGTTCTAAACGAAACTTTTAAATTCCTGAATTTTAATACAAGTTGACTTGAGGTAGCGAACAGAATGGAGAATTGCGACTTGAATCTGAATTTAAAGATTTGAATCAATGAACTGAAATGCACAAAAATGAACTCTTTCCTCGCCATTGACAGAATTTTCCGCCAATCCGTATTTTCACTGTTATACAGTAGCTATTAAGCACCATCTGAAAGAGTATAGAGAATCTCCAGATCCAAAAACAAGTGAAGAAGCAGAAGCAAACGATAGAAGCATTGCTTATGCACATGTAAACTAACATGATCTTCGAACATTAAACAGCATATAAATCAAAACTGCCAAACGTTATCGAATGAAATGTCGACCCAGGACAAAGTATAGGAATGTGAAGCTTTGGGGGTGTTGAACGCAATCTACTCGATCTATGGCCACGTTCACACTGTACGTTTTGGGGATTGACAACCACATTTACTTACAGGTGTGAGTCTCGAAATGTCCCGTTCACACAGCAACTTACAGTGCTGCTCAAACACTGTCTGTATGAACGTGCAGCGTACTAGTAACCATATCTCTGTCGCTGTAAGTTACCAAAAGCGAAACCACACACAAAACCCCTTAGCAGAGCGGCTCTCTCGCACTGTATGACGTGACAGACAACTAGTTGTCCAGTGTTCCGTTCACACAGTGCAAATATTCCGAGAATGCGGTTGTGAGTCCTGAAAATGTACAGGTGCGAGTTCAGTTATAGAATGCGGTTGTCACACCTGTAAATAATTGCACTGTGTGAATGCAACCGTATTAAGGACTCAAATACAGGACTGACAACCGTATTCTGCTGCTGTGTGAACGTGGCGGCCTATGCTTCGATCATCATTCTGAATCTGATCTGGACGTATTCTTTGACAAAAATGTGATTTTCTCAGCTTTTTGTTCAAAATGTTACTTTTGAAATGAAATTTACCCATATTAAAGTGGTAATAAAAAAGAATACAAGAAGCTACAATAATTTTTTTTTTAAGCAGAGGTTTTGTTCTTTCTTTAGATGTATGAATATCTATCAAACCATATAACAAAATATTCTGGGAGCCATGAAATTGTGAACATTATCAAAAATGCTTGTGCTGGCTGGCAACTTTAAAAAATTCTGGCAGGGAAAGAGTTTATGTGATTGAAATCAGTGTACTTTTTACCCAGAAAAAGGAAATACAAAAGATGGCTTTAAATGATGGCTAGAAAGTCTTGTTTAAAAGTAATCTTGACATTGTAGGTCTGACAGAATTGATTTATTGACAAGGTTGGAAGCACTCGTGTAAGAAATTCCTCTTCCTATCATTTTAAATTAAAATTTTAACTACATGTGGGATTGCCAATTTAGTTCTGTGATAAAATCAAATTCCAGTGAATAAATCGAAGGTGAGACAATTCTTGAATTTTGCACAACCATGCTGGCACCAAATAAACACCTATGGACATAAGTACATGATCAATCATTTAATAATAGATTTTATTTATTGCTTTTTTTATATCACATGTTTTAATAATCATTATAAATGAGGTAATAATTCGAAAGCTTAAAAACCATGGAACCATGGAAATGTTACTTTAAATCTTTTTAGCAGGCTCCTCCCCCTAGTGGGAGTTGTCATGTTTCATACAAACTTTAACTACTTTATAGTCAAAACTTTTAACATATTGGCGGAAAGGTCTGAATCTTAAGCTTTCATATTTGGCATCCGTTTTGTGATAGAAGTGATATTTGGAAAGACATTTCTTAATTTGTTACAGGAGAATACATCAAAACAATTTTTAATGGAATGTGGAGGACACCCGGTGGCTATTTTCGGTACAGCGCCTAAACAAAATCTCTTCAATTTTTGTGATATCAACTTCAAATTTGGAACACAACTTGGTTAGACATATGGTTTTTATTTTATATCAATTTTAGAGTAAAAAATATTTTGTAAAATATATATATTTTATATGAAAACATTAGTACAGTACATTTGATCTACAGTAAATTTAAACTTCTAAACAATCTGCTGAGTGCCTTCTTTAAACCAGACCAAACTTAGGTCTGTATTTCAAAGCATTCTTGAATTACAACAATTTAAGTTTGGACAGTGCATTTTTGCATCTATGCTCAAAAAGGGGGGTGGGGGGTGATATTTAAGGGGTTAAAAAGTGAATCCCCTGTAAAGTCACTGTATAATTTGCACACTGTCTGCATTAGGAATATCACATAGATAACACGGTGATGACACAGTAGAAAATGGTATCTATAATAGATAGCAGACAGTGAATGAACTATGATTTGAACTGATCCATTCGTGTGTTTGAGTGTGAACACTGTCTGTGGACTGTAGACCTTTGTATCTGTTATCTGAATGTTGAGAAACCCCATAAGAAACTTTTCACCATTTGACAGGACACAAAAAAACAGAAGACCGTTGATCCAATGTGTTATTTATTTTTTTCAAATTCTCTGTCCACCATGTTATGTGAACAAGGATGGCAAGTTTTACAGGAAATACTTGCTATCAGATTACATCAAATGAACGATACAGACTTATTTTCATCCCATGATAATTACAAATATATTATTGTACCATTGTTAAAAGGCAGTGGATGTTAAACAATCTTTCAAAAATTAAATGCTGTCTTTATAGGGAAAGAAAGAGATGCTGCAGCTGCAGTACAAGCAATCAATGCAGCAGGTTGTGCTTTCATTACAGCATTAAAGCATTTAGAGTTGCTGACAGAATGTCATATCAGTTTCATTCACTAAACACGTCATGACTTTTAAACGAAAGCAGGATGTCAAAACCAGAACGGGGGTATTTAGTATCTTCTAAAGCCAATTCAATCATCTTGTGTGTTTGACCTCGAACATTTTATATAACAATGTGAAGTGTTGTACGGAGACCTATCTCTTCCTAACTAAGTGGTGCAAGGTCAAAGTTAAGCAGGTTCAAAAGATTACAAAGAGGAAAGGTGATTAGAGAAAACCATTCACCTACATTTCACAATACAGTACAGCGATCACTAGACCTCGCTTGTGTTGAGCTACACTCGTGTACTACAGCATTATGAACGATAATGATACTTTTGAAGATGTTTCTTAAGATTTTCATGAACCCAGCTCCAGTTGCTCTTTCTGCACACATGATCCCAGTAACATTATCAATGCACCTATACATAGGCCCTACATGTATTATTTCACAATAACTGACTTCCTTTAGAACTGCTTCGTGTGTATGTATAAGTTTATATATTTTGGCAAGTTTGACCATTATTTATCCATAGCTACCAGTACCAGTTCATCTCTGTTTATACTGTATACCCATTCATGCATGCATTTCTACCCACATTTTTGTTCGGGCAGCTGTGATTATTAAGCTCATACCTGGAGTTCCAGTCGTTGAGTTTGTGTGGTGGAAGTTTCCCATAACCCTGCGTGAAATTGGAAGACAGAACCGGACTGACGCACGAGAAGAACAGCTGGAACCCCACGAAGCTGCCAGCCACCACATACACCTCTCTCATATCCATCGCTCACCTGCACGGGACATCAGAAACACAGACCGTCACACTTGTGCTCGCTCAGCTAATGATCAGAATATTGACTGCGTTCTGCCGACAATGTGAAATCTCTTACCAGTCAAAAGCTCATAACAGTGCATCTGATTGACCGCTCATTCATTTCACAAAGACTATGTGTTAAGAATTAATCTGTTTGTGAGAAAAGAAGTAGACTGACAAAGAAAGTGTAATATCGTGAAAGCAAGTCATTGTTTTCCAAATGTTTTCCAGAAAGAAGATTATGACGGTGGGAAAGAGTGACGGAGAACGTAAGAACAGGAACAGAAAGACAAACTAAATCATTTTTCTGGAAATGGATTTATTTTTATGTCTCTATTTATGCTATCTAAAAATAGTCAAAACAGTTTGTCAAATTTTCAAAAGTGAAAAGAACATAAATAGCGTAATTTGCATTTACACATTTGGATCCAGATTTGTGTAAAATTCTTCTTAACTGCCATTTTTCTCTTGTTTTCTAATAAGAAATATTATGCATTCCCAAAAATAAAATTCTTTTCTTAAAATATTTTTTAAAACAACACTTAAAAATCATCATAAATAACTTCTTAAATTTAGGATAACCTCCAAGTTGTCTAAAATCCCTTAAATAAAGCTGGGTTATTGGGTAGTTTCAAGTATTAAACATTATACAACATCACACTATCATCTAGAAAGAAAATTCTCCTATGACAGTTAATGCAATTTACATTGAAAAAATGATTGTGATAGACTTGCTACATAAAAAGGTTTAATAGATGGAACCATTAAGCTTTATACCAGTGTAAAGTTTTGAATTTTTTGTATTAGACAAAGCAACCTCATGTTTAGGATAGTATACAACACAGATTACGTTAATATTACATGATAATTTTAAGTTTAAATGTATAAATGAACTTACTCAAAAATTTCAAGTTAAAAGCAATTAAAATGTACAAGTACCAAATTGAAATTTGCCAGTTCTGCTTACTTAAACTTTGAATTTCGTAACTTAAAAAAATTGATGTAACTGATCACCTCAATTAGTTTTGAGTCTTACCAACTTATTCGTGTTTACAGTGCAATGCAGCTTTTCATTCAGTTCTTGCAAACAGAAACATTAAAAATCACTTTCAAAAGTCTTAAAAGGAATGATAAATGCAACAAGAGAAAATTCAAGAAATTTTGAGCGAAAACAACCACAGGAAACATCTCATATCAGGTCAATGTCTACAAAACTCAGACAAATGAGCGCCAGAGGCAAGAGGAATGTAATAAGTGTGTGTGTGTGTGTGTCATCATAGAGTGGGGTCACTGTCCCCCAGCATGCTGAAGAGTCATATTGAGTCATCTGGTATTTTTCAAGCTGTATCAAGCTATAACACACTTTGCATCAATGTCTTTGCAATAAAGTAGTAAAACTACTTTAAACTACTTCAGCAATAAAAACTTATTTTAACCTAATCAACCAAAAATAAAACACATTATTATTTTTAGTATAGAATGCATGCGTTTTTAAATTCATTCTTCCACATAAATGTCTGGCTGTTCATTCCAATCAGTCTCTTGTATTTACTTGAACTTCCATTGCGAAACCTCTCATGATTGAGTCTAACACAGAAACAAAGGGCTCAATCACACTAATCCCACCAAAAATGTGAGTAAACATGCAGCTGTACTTTATTAAGATTAAACTAATAAAAGGTTTAAATCATTTACCCAGGTACTGACGAGACTGCAACAATAAGACATTGATTAAAGAGGAGCAGATTGGGTCGTGATGATATCTGCACAATATCTTTCTTTAATCTAGTAACCAGGCTCCATTTGCCCCAACTTAACACTTCCATTGTAAATCTATTTACAGACTAAAAAAAGGTGGCTGGAAACCATGTGATCCCCTCTGGTGAGGGCACGTATGGAGCACATTCTGCACACTGTAGCATGACGCAAACTGTTGAGAGGGAATGTGCTGCAGGTAACCTTTCATCAACAAACAAACGGCCACCACATAACCACTGTCTTTCATGGCTGGTCACAAGACTCTGCTGAGCCTGTGCTGGGAGTGGGAATGATAGATTTTAGGGAATAATGCACAAATGGATGTCGATTCTTCCACAACATGATACACTAGATGATGTTTCAGTAACAACAAACCATGCATGTCAGAGTATAAGGGTCATTCTCAAAGGTTACTGTTAAACTTTTGGTATTCCCGTTCAGTATTGGGTTAATGCATTACAAGTAACTTAAGTTACATAATCAGATTACTTTTTTTTTTTTTTTAAAGTAATGTGTTACTTTTAAATTTATACAACAAAATATCTGAGTTACTTTTTCAAACAACACGTTATTTTTAAATTTACAACAAAATATCTGTTACTTTTTCAAAAAGTAATACATTACTTTTAAATTTACAACAAAATATCTAATATCTCAGTTACTTTTTCAAACAAGTAATTAGTTTTAAATTTACAACAAAATATCTAAGTTACTTTTTCAAAAAAGTAACGCATTACTTTTAAATTGACAACAAAATATCTGTTACTTTTTCAAAAAGTAACACATTACTTTTAAATTTACAACAAAATATCTAATATCTAAGTTACTTTTTCAAACAAGTAATGCATTATTTTTAAATTTACAACAAAATATCTGTTACTTTTTCAAAAAAGTAACGCATTACTTTTAAATTTACAACAAAATAACCAAGTTACTTTTTCAAACAAGTAATGCATTAGTTTTAAATTTACAACAAAATAACCAAGTAACTTTTCAAACAAGTAACGCAAGTTACTTTTAAATTTACAACAAAATATCTGAGTTACTTTTTCAAACAACACGTTATTTTTAAATTTACAACAAAATATCTAAGTTACTTTTTCAAAAAGTAACGCATTACTTTTAAATTTACAACAAAATATATGTTACTTTTTCAAACAAGTAATGCATTACTTTTAAATTTCTACAACAAAATATCTGAGTTACTTTGTCAAAAACACAATACTTTTAAATTTACAACAAAATATCTAAGCTACTTTTTCAAAGTAACGTATTACTTTTAAATTTACAACAAAATATCTAAGTTACTTTTTCAAACAAGTAACGCATTACATTTAAATTTATACAACAAATTATCTAAGTTACTTTTTCAAACAAGTAATGCAAGTTACTTTGTTTTCTTATACTGATCTCTGATGTACAGGCGTGAATTTGCATTTCCTTTAGTCTGGGGATTATTCATGGCACTTTTGGTGTCATAAGGCCTTTACAGTAGAAAATTAGTTAAAATTAGTTATTAGTTAAATTAATTATGTTATTAAAAAACAAAACAAGCAAGCCCAGCCTAGGTGAGAAAACGTAACGCAACACATTACTTTCCATAAAAAGTAAATAAGTAATGCAATTAGTTACTTTTTTGGAGGGGAGTAGCACAGTATTGTACTTTTTCAAGCAAGTAACGCAAGTTACTTTGTTTTCTCATTTATTGATCTCTACTATACAGGCGTGAATTTGCATTTCCTTTAGTCTTGGGATTAGCCTATTGATTTCATTTTGGTGTCTAGGTGAGAAAAAGTAACGTAACACATTACTTTCCACAAAAACATTAACTAAGTAATGCAATCAGTTACTTTTTTTGGGAGTAACACAATATTGTAACGCATTACTTTTAAAAGTAACTTTCCCCAACACTGCTTATAGAGTTTGAACATCAGTTTAGGCTTGACTTTATTACATGTCTTATGGCATATGTGTGGTTAACTGGTCTCTATTTAAATGCATTATACATGATGACACAAGCTGAAACATCTGGATACACACCGCTGGGCTTGCCAACACAACTAAACTAGCAGTCAGTTATCTTCGAATACATAAAGACAATAAGAAATAATTTCTTTCTAAATTAAATTCTCAAATAATAACTTATAAGTAATCTTTCTTTGTTATAAAAACGTACTAATATTTTTGTAAGTTCTTTGGAAAAAGTAATTTCTTCATATGAGTGTGTGTGTGTGAAAGAAATGCATCAAATATGCAATCATAAAAAAGTGTAAAGCTTAATTAAATACATAACCATAACGTTTAAATGCATTTAAATTTATCTATCACACACACACACACACACACACACACGTTTATAAGAAGCTGTGCGACAAGAAACGAAGGCTAAGCCAGCTATCAAACTAAATTATGCGGAAGCTCGTTCCGCTGAGCGAGTTCAGTTTCGCCGATGCAACAATTAGCAGCTCTTAAGTTTGAATCCTACATTCACACTTTCTCCAAAACATGAAAGAAAGCGCGACTGCGTCATAATACCCAGTGCGTCATAATGCTCTGCATAATAATGATCCGCGTAACCGTCCCCTATTCTCAAACTAGCGAACAATAACAAAACCCACACGCAGTGAACCTAGTCGCTTTTACGCAGAAAATATGTAGCATGTGCAGTGCGTAAGCAAACTGTGCATACGTAGCGACTTGAATGAGTGTCCAAACCAACTCTAGCGCGCTAAACTTTTCTATTCATCTGTCGCGCTAACAATGGCCATGCAAATAATGCATGTGACAGGTGCAGAGAGCGATGCTGCTGTACACACAAGCTTTGCGAATGACATTTACTGTTTACATCACCTGATAAGAGTCGCATAGGTCTGTGTAAACGTGTCCAGATCCTGTCGTCTTCTTTCTTCTGTCCACGAACCCAGGTTTATTTAGATGGCGACGGCTAGCGAGCGCTTTGCCCACACGCTGTCTTTAAACCCGCACGTCTTCAGTGGCGTACTGGCGAGTAAACCTGTATTTCTGGGAGCGAGGCCATTTCAGACCTTTAATAAACACACAAGGATTTCGTAAACGTCCACGGAGTCTGCCGCACCAAACACTGCATTTCTTCAGCGTATTGACAGGCTCCGCGTTACGTCAGCACTTGCCCCGCCCACTCCCCTCCTCCCCGCACACACCCCCTAGTGAAGCTCCGCCCACCACACAAACGTTTGTATTTCTAGTTTTTTTTTTTTAACGATTTGGTTTGCATTTTAGCATTAAACAAGCTGTATTAATGGCGTTATGCACAAGAATCTTCTAGGAGAAATGCATTAAGGCATGACAGCAGCAGATTTCAGTGTCCATTTCAGGTGTTATGCAATATTGACCATGTTATTACACATCATGAGGGCCAGTGGTTGGGGAAAGCAGTCTTCATGTTGTCTGTAGTTGTTTACAAATGAAATTGCATTAGATAACTCTTTTTTCCCCCCTAGCTGTGCATACTGAATGCATACAGGCAAAGGTAACCATCAGAAGATGGCAGTGAATAGTTTGAATTTTGTTATTTAACTTATCCAGCCTTTTCTACAGTATTTGGACATCATAATTACCAACTAAAGAGCCACTGCAGTTGTTTAACTTATTTTATAGGTGACATCAGCTTATAATTAGCTGGAAGCTTTTATCATACAGACAAAAACAAAGATGTAATTAAATATAACTAAAGACTAGGTGGAACTAAAATTTAGTCATTAAAAACCCATGTTGAACTGCAACTCTTCTGAATACAGGTCAACATGGTGCTTATGTTTCTGGGCTCTGTGGACTTATGCATATAATACAACATGGAATTAGTTATATATTGTATACAATTATCTTTGACAAATTGCTTTTGCGCCTCTTTTGTAAGTCACTTACTTGTAAATGTATTGTAATATTAATCTTTCAGCCAATCACGTGACTTACATAACAGCACACAATTATGAGTCAAATCCAAGCCCCAGTTTCTCTTGAAGCCAATACGGAAGTGATTTAAACTGCAATTCATCGACTGGCCACTAGGGACAGGCTCCAAAAGAGAGCAGAATCTCATTGACCCCCATATTAAAATTCCCAACTTTACATCAAAAAACAAAACAAAAAAACAAACATGTTTACAGCCTGGATCAAATTGTGGTTTTGTGGTTTTCAATTTGTGGTTTCTATATAGTACAGAGCCCCGCACATGACATCCAAAAAAAAAAATAAAAAAATCATGCGCACAATTTACTAATTCATTCTCTCAATTTACTAAATTGTGCACACAATTTACTATTTTGTTCCCTCGATTTATAAACCACACGCATGATTTATAAATCGAGGGAACAAAATAGTAAATCGTGCGCACATTTTAGTAAATTGAGAGAATGAATTAATAAATTGTGCGCACGATTTAGCATACAATTTTTTTTTCCTGCATGTCATGTCCGGGGCTCCATAATATAGCTAATGTTGCCCTTCATGACAACTGTGAGGGGGTGTTTCCGTTTAAATTATATTAAGCCTTAAAGGAACACTCCACTTTTTTTGAAAATAGGCTCATTTTCCAACTCCCCTAGAGTTAAACAGTTGAGTTTTACTGTTTTCGAATCCATTCAGCCGATCTCCGGGTCTTGCGGTACTACTTTTAGCATAGCTTAGCATAGTTCATTGAATCTGATTAGACTGTTAGCATCTCGCTCAAAAATGACCAAAGAGTTTCAATATTTTTTTTCTATTCAAAATTTGACTCTTCTGTAGTTACATCGTGTACTAAGACCGAGGGAAAATGAAAAGTTGTGATTTTCTAGGCCGATATGGCTAGGGACTATATTCTCATTCCGGCGTAATAATCAAGGAACCGTACCATGGGTGCAGCAGGCGCAATGATATTACGCAGCGTCTCTCACAAATGTCTCTATGGTTGTAAGGCATGCTCCCTGTGCAAGCAGGGGGTCACAGGCGCTGCTTAATATCATTGCGTCTGCTGCACACATGGTACGACAGCAAAGTTCCTTGATTATTACGCCAGAATGAGAATATAGTTCCTAGCCATATCGGCCTAGAAAATCACAACTTTTCATTTTCCGTCGGTCTTAGTACACGATGTAACTACAGAAGAGTCAATTTTTAAATAGGAAAAATATCTAAACTCTTTGGTCATTTTTGAGTGAGATGCTAATGTTCTAATCAGATTCAATGAACTATGCTAAGCTATGCTAAAAGTGGTACCGCCAGACCGATCGGCTGAATGGATTCGAAAACAGTAAAACTGAACTGTTTAACTCTAGGGGAGTTGGAAAATGAGCCTATTTTTTTTTTAAAAAGTGGAGTGTTCCTTTAAAGTTCTGCATAATTAAGGGCTTGGCCACTTGAGTGACAGGTGGATTACCGCTGCTGTTTGTGAGCCGTCATGTTACCTCAGCTAATTCCAGTCGCTGAATTTGGCATCTCTGTTTGTGCTTTTTTCGGGATTATTTCATACAATATCAAATAATATGGCTTGCTGCGTTAATGGTCGAGACATATGTAAGTTTGTGTACATGTGCACACATGCGGAAAAAAACAGAACACATGTTGTTGGATCGTCTTGGCATTAGCTAAAAGTTTTGTTTGTCAGATTTACTATAATGACATGGCTGGAGAAGATGCCTCTCAAGACACCACAAATTCCGACAGCACTGCTTAGATATTAACTAAAAAAGCTGCACTATTTAAAAAAATTATACTTTGGACGCGGGCTCATTTGTTTGCGAGAGTCTATTGTATACAAGATAGATAAATAGCTCCTTAGCCTGCTAACATGATCACGTCATGCTAGGCGGCATTGTTTTAGCAACCAGACACCTCAGTTCCAACCACCTCCCGCCTCTTTGCCCATTTTCAGTTATCCGAGAGTAACGCGCGATGGCGCGCTGACAAGATGGCAACGGCCGCTTTTTGGCTTCAAAACTGCTGTTCAGAACTCTACGAGTGATGCACGGACACTACGTCCATATTTATTTACAGTCTAACCCTAACCCTAATCACTTTAAAAGGTAATAATGATGTTGCTTTATTTGAAGACTCTTCACTCTTTTAGTCAAATATTGAGTCTTAAAGGACTTCAACAGGGTTCAACGGGTTGCAGGTCCAAATTACAGTTTCATTGCAGCTTCAAAGGGTTCTACACGATTCCAGACGAGGAATAAGGGTCTTATCTAGTGAAACGATTGGTCATTTTCAAAAAAAAAAAAAAAAATTAAAATTATATACTTTTTAACCACAAATGCTCGTCTTGCACTGCGTCATGCATTACGTAATCATGTTGGAAAGGTCACGGAAGTACCGCGGTACGGCCAAAAACTCCTCCAACTCCTCCGACATCGTTGTTTTACATTTTTTGGTAAAGGCCGTTTGACCTAGTCTTTGCATGTTCGCTTTGTAAACACTTGCTCAGTACTTCCGCCTATGTCACGCGTGATCTTTCCAACATGATTACGTAATGAGTGGCGCATCACAGAGCTAGTGCAAGACAAGCATTTGTGGTTAATAAGTAATTTTTTTTATTTTTTTTTTGGAAAATGAGAGATTGTTTCACTAGACAAGACCCTTATTGCTTGAATATATATTATATTATTAATATATTGTGTACTGTATGTTAATTTTTTGTTCTTCCTTGTTCGTTTGACATCTTCTCTTTAGTTTTTCTGCTATGATAAAGAGACATCCACTCTTGCATTGTGAGTTTGTGCATTTTGGGGGCGGAGCAATGAAGGGAGGCGGTGTTTCTCAAAAATCACTTACTGCTAACGTGTAACAGGCCTCAAGCACTCAACAAAACCTTTAATAATAATGTCACAGAAAGAGTCAGAGGCATGTCACGCTTTTACTTTATTCAATTACCCAAAACACAGATCATTGACGTTGGGTGTATATAAATAAAGATCACCAAAGTAAAGTAGCAAATTAATCCGGTGCACAGAAGTGATGTCATGTGCAAAACTCATTTTGTCATTTTTTTTTCTTTAATACAAAAAGACTTGTTTGCAAAACTGTACAAATATCTTTTTTTTTTTCAATTGGGTGTATGAAAGAAGAAACAAGAGCTGAGAGCTACAGGTGAACGATTTTTAAAGGTGAAGCGAGTAATTTTTTCCATGTTAAATTGTATCCTTGTTTAATATGCAAATGAATAATTTATAGGTTGATTCTCCCTAAAAGTTTGAATATTCTATGGCTGTGACTCTTTTTGCTCTGTTTCTGTCAGAATTCCATTGGCTCAACCAATAGCGTGAGTTTGGGGGTGGGGCTTTCTGCTTGTCTGACCAATAGCAGACGTTTGGGAAACGTTTAAAATCGTTGTTGCAGTTCCCTAGTGGTACAAAAATTGCACACTTCACCTTTAAGGGATTTTTAAGGGTGTAAATGTGTTTCTTAGCATGTGAAGCATGGTGCTCTTACAACAGAGACAGTAACTGTACGTAGCACAGAATGTGGCAGAGGCTGGACCTGGTGCCGGGATGTAAAGGCAGAGGGGGCATCAGACAGATTAGATGTCACGGTTAATGTTACAAACATTAATTTTCATCCGTTTGGAGTGCAACTAGATGGAGAGTTTACACTCTTCTGATTAAAGTACACACAGTTTGTATACACAGCTTACTTACAGTACCAAACAATTAGTCTAAGTAAACACTATGTTAGAAAAAAAAATGTGATTCAAAGCAAAACGTACAGAAAAATAGGCAGAAACAGCCAATTTAACAGAGCTCAATAAAATTATGTAGTGCACAAAACTTGGCCAATGGTACAGTACAGCACATCCAATTGACACGCTCATAAGCATCCTTAGTTTAGAAAAACTGACACTCAAAATCAATTATAGTCAAATAAACATGCACACATAAATCTGTGAGCATCACTTTATTTTAGCTGCCTGAGACACCTAATCATTTGTTTAAAGTCCCCCTGTAGTCAATAATTTTATCCCTTAAAACTCATCTTTGATCACCAAAATGACACATTTAAACAATAGCTTGAATGTAACTCTAAACCCTTGCCTCATTTATTATACGCGGATATATGAATATGCTAATAAGCCCCGCCTCCACTCACTCGCACGAGCTCAAGAGATCCACTCGGCGAACTTACTGAGGTAAACGCTGCACAATGGTATCGCTTTTTAAAACATCGGACACATAACGGTAATTAATATGATTAGCAGCCTTTTGCTTGACTATATTATCAAACAGCTAATAATGTGTTGCTAATGTTACAAACCATGTTCCCGTTTGCGAGTCAGACAGCTGCCTTCTAACAATCAGTATCCTTAGAAATGCTTTGAACACCTTAATGTCAGTGGAGAAAGGCTTATAGTTCATCATAACATACATCATACACCAGCTATATTGCCAAATCTACCTGATTTTTTTATATCAACAGAAAAATATATCGGGATATATTCTCTAGAGACAGTCCTGCTTCAGAGCGTTGACATGAGTTTGTGACGTCAGAAACACCAGCGAATTCATACCGCTGGTTTGAGACTGTCATTTTTTCACTGCAGTTTTAAACAGAAAATCCTCAGCAATGGCGTTGACTTATGAATTTGCACATGGTTTGTCTTAAAGCATATTAAAAACACTACATAGACATATAAACAACATTAAAAACTTGATTTTCACCACAGGGGGACTTTACAATCGATCTAATTACTTTCTTGATACATTTTCCAGGTCTTATTTCTTTCAATAGAAAATAATGTTTGTCTTAAAGAGGACCTATTATGCTTTTTTTTTTTTTTTAATTTTTAACTTTCTTTAGTGTGTAATGTTGCTGTTGCTGTAAAGTTACAAAGCACAAAGTTACTCCAGAGGGAGTTATTCTCTATATCAGTAACACTGTTTCTCCATGAAACGCCTCCATTGTAGTCTTGACTTTTCCTCCGGGAACGAACACGTCATTGTAAGGGGTGTGACATTTCCCAAACACACTCGAAGTGGCTGACCAATCACAACACACTGTCCAGCCAACCAATCAGAGCACATTGTGCTTTTCAGAAGGAGGGGCTTCATAACAGAGCTAAACAGAGCGATACTGACAGACTGGGAAAAGAGGTGCTGCAACAATGTCACATATGTGAAAAATAATGTGTTTTTTTGAACATTCAAGCATGAAAACCTATAATATTAGACCCCAAAATCAAGACTTTGTAACAGGGCATTATAGGTCCTCTTTAATCTTTCATCAATATGTAAAATCTTGCTTCACTAATGAAATGACTTTCCTTTTCAGCTCTCGTCACCTAGGCAGTGCAGGCTATAGGTTAACGTTAACCAATCATCAAACAGCTCAAATAACTTAAAACTTTAAAATCTCACTGTATTACAAGGCATCCTGTGCTGTTTGCAAAGATCAGGAATGATTTCATTGCAAGGTCCTTTCATAACATCATCAATATAAAATGACAGCCAAAGGTTTTTTACACACTTGCTAATTAGGGTTGTGCAAAATTCAGAATTGGTTCCCTTTCAATTGACAAATGTGAATTCGAACTGAATTGGCCACAATCAATCAATCAATCAATCTATCTATCTATCTATCTATCTATCTATCTATCTATCTATCTATCTATCTATCTATCTATCTATCTATCTATCTATCTATCTATCTATCTATCTATCTATCTATCTATCTATCTATCTATCTTCTCTACTCTAATCTGACATTTTTCAAACAAACAAAACTTTGTCAAGCCAACATTTTCTTGTTACAAATTACTGTACAGTTTGAATTTCAGTCACTTCCTTGCATTCAAATTTGAACTGCAATTCTGAATCTGTCTCAATTCAAATGCAAATTGTAAATAAAAAGGCATTTTCAGTTCAATTCTGCATGGTGCACAACCCTGTTAGTAACACATGATAATGCTAATGTGAAAAGGTTATTCACTATACAAGAAAGAAACTAGCTGACCTTCAGTTACTGCATTTTTGAAAACCTTCACAAAAATACCAACAACAATACAGATGTTGTCTTTACTGTTCTGTTGACGTCTTGGGATGCAATTCTTGCTTTTCTCTCCTGAGAAATGAAGAATCCAATCCTTCTGTGATGACAAACTGTAAGAATGTTTTGTGTCTGAAAGCGACAGAATAAAAATGACGGCTCATGTGCATTACATCTAGCTGGTGGAGAAATCCTTGTGAGCACAAACTGGACATTAAATATTAAAAAAAAAATTCTGTGGTTCAGTTTTTGCGTGTATGTCATTAAACATTGCAATTCCTTCTGATGATTCCAAACATTATTATAAGAGCTGGTATCAAGATTGTCTCCAAGTTTAGAGGTCTTTTCCTAATGCAGTTCTTGATGTGCACTCACAAAATGTCCAGAAATCTGATGCTAATGAGATTGCCCCAAGTGCATAGTGAACATGACTCAAGGACAACCAATAAATATTCCATGTATAGATGCACTGCCTTGATTTTCAAAACTAAATAGTGTGATGAATATAAAAACTTAACTCCATCAATGCTATGAACAAAATAGAAAAAAACAGACATGCCTTTAACCAAAAAAGAAGAAAACTGTGCATGTATTTACATATGATTTGAAATATCTGACACACTACAGTAAAAATCGAGTTCTGCATTTCAGTCAAAGGCTGATCAAGACTTCTTCATCGGTTCCCCAGGAAATAGGTCAGGTTGAGGTTTGAGGTCTAAATAGGTGCAAATCCTCCACCCACAGTCCAAACAAACCCTCTGGCAAGAGTGAGACGCCTACCTGTGATTTCTGGCTTTCGTTCAGGCGTTCGACATCTTTGAACAGGCTCTCGAAAAGTGCTTCTCGTCGTTTGTTTGAGCGGTTTGTGGAGGCCCTATCGGCAGCATGGAGGAATATGGAGGATGATGGGTTGGAGGTGAGGAAATCTAGACCTGTGTCGAGTAGGAGCGGTGCAGAGTGGCGGAGCGTCCCGCGGAGTGGGCGGCGCAGTGGCGCGTGTGCTGGGACGGCTGGTCTAGACTTCGCTGGAAATGGAGCGAGACGGTATGAGGACATCGGGGGGGACGGGGAACCGATGAGGCTGATGGTCATGTGATCTCAGTGAATGGAGATCCCCTTGGAGTCTGTAAGGGGGGGGGGGGGGGAGAGAGAGTGTGAGGGGAGAGAGAGAGAAAGAAAGGATGAGAAACCAAGACTGGAAGGTGGAAACTGCGGGAACTGTGGAAACTAAAATTAGTGATGCACCGAAATGTATTTTTAACCAAAACACCGAGACCAAATTTAAAGCAGAAAACTGAAACATTTTTAATAATGAACACGGCACAGTGTTTATATGGGAACCACCAGCAGGGTGTTAAAAGTAACACTAAAGCAGTGTTAGAATTAATTAGGCACTTAAGTGATTGAGTGATGATTGAGTATTATTGAAGACACCTGATGATAACGAACACTGAAGGAAAGAGGAACACAAGAACTACAACTGACTTCCAGCCACAGCTTTAAATCTCTCTTATTACAAACCAGACTTACTTTATTTCTGTCATTCATCTACAGTTTTTTCGAGAGATTAACAGAGGTTTAGATGTTGATGTTTTATTGAAAATGTTTGTCACCATTATGATGATCGGTGTTTTTCTTTAGTTGGGCAGTTTGTCTCTTGACTTTTCATGTCAGTTTGAAAAGAAACCATGAAAGAGAGATGTAATGTAATTTTAATGTATTTTCAGTTGATTTCATCTAAGGCTGTGGCTGGAAGTCAGTCGTAGTTCTTGTGTTTCTCTTTCCTTCAGTGATTCTGCTCATTATCATCAGGTGTCTTCAATAATCAAACAATGATCACACCATCAATCACTTATGTATCTAATTAACTCTAACACTGCTTCGGTGCTACTTTTAACACCCTGCTGGTGGTTCCCATATGAACACCGAGCGGTGTTAAACACCGGGGAATTTACTATGTATAATGAATATGTAATATAGTGCATATAATTATTAAAATGCTCCTTTCTAGTGTTCATTTTTCTAGCTAACTATGAAGTTTATGTTAATTGAATGGCTTTTCTGCTGTAAATGTAATGTAAGGAGACATTGTTAACAAGCTGTTTTACTGACGTCTTTTCGCGGTTGAACGCTGATTGAGTGATTACATGACATGAGACATGATGATACATTTCCGTTGTACCGTTTCTTTCAACATACCTTCTGATGTTCATTCATGTTTATTTTGTTCTATAACTAGTAGTAAAGAGAAATCGATGATCAGTACACTTGCCATGGCTGCGATCTGTCAGGCCACATTAAAAGTGTCAGACAAGTTTTATTGACGTTTTTTTTGCGGTTGAACGCTGATTGAGCGATTGCATGAGACACGAAGGGCGATTAAATGATACATTTCGGTTGTACTGTTTCTTTCAATATACCTTCTGATGTTCATTCACGTTTATTTTGTTCTATAACTAGTAGTAAAGAGAAATAGATGATCAGTTCACTTGCCGCAGCTGCGATCTGTCAGGCCACATTAAGAGCATCAGAACAGTTTCATTGTTTGAATTTCATAATAAAATTGATAGAATCTGAAAGCTGAGACTGCATCCGAAATTGCATACTAGTAGTAGGTACTACATATGATTTGAAACTTACTTCGCAATCATTAAAAAAGTGCATTCTCTCAATATAGTATGAATGAAATTTGGACGTACTACATCCGCCATGTTGTCACTGTCATGTAACCCACCAGCATCAGTCGTGTCGCTTCACTGTGTTTGTTTCATATTAAAAAGTAACAAAGCACAATCCTTATATTGGATGACATGTGCCAGCCTTAGCGACCACACATCTGACATGTTCACCCAACACGTCATCGGAGAAGCGCTAATTAAACGTCACTCTTTCGGCCAATGATTTTGGCCCTCCAAAACAATTTTGGCCAGAAATTTTCGGTTCATCACTAAAATAAATATAAGGCAGAGAGAGAAAAGGGATGACTAAATGGTCGAGGTGACAAAGAGAGGAAAATAAGGCAAATCAGTTTCAAAAGTGAGGAGGATGAGGGTGGCCTACGAAGGGAAACTCACACTGGTGTAATTTTTCCCATCTAATTGCCTTCCATCTTTGAAGTTCCACATGCTACACAGTCCAATTTCCATCAGCCCATTGAGGAATCAATGAGTTAATGGCCCTAAACATTTTGTTGCTGCTATTATAAATGTAATAGTCTTCAGGTTAAGCAAAGAGCAGAGCGATCCTCCAGAGCGTCAGTGGGTTTTGCAGGTTTGGTGTTTGGGTTGTGCAGGTTGGACATGCTAGTAAAGGGAGAAGGAGGGCTGGGTGGGTCGTGGGAGTCACATTAGGGTCCACTGGGTCAAAAAACAGAAGGACAGGGTGGGGGGGTAATCCATCCCCCTTATGTGTGCAGCCCTGCCACTAACCCACTCCCACCCCTTACCTGAGTGCCACTTAACTTTTCAAGTGGACTCTCTACGCAGGGCAGCGCTACCATGGGCATGCCCAGCACAGACTCAGGACGCTGGGGTCGCGCTGGTGGGGGTGGGGGCTTTGCCTGCTGGAAGTTGTTGATCACACACGTCACCTAGAGAGAGAAAGAGAAGAGAGCGAAGAAAGATAGAGAGGGAATAAAGAGAAGAAGCAGTGGAGGGAGTGATGGAGAGAGGGATCTCTTGGATTTCATCAATATGTCGGCAAAATTTGCAAGTTGTCTTAACCACAATAAGGTCTTGTGATAATTTCTAAGGCCCTATTTCTAACTGGTATTTAGATGTATTTTGGTTGATCGGATTTCAAGTGGACAAGGGAGACACATACCCGTTTACATATGAATGCGAAAGGATACGATGGAAAAACATACGGAGAGCAGCAGCAAATCAGGAATGGTGAGAGAACATTGTGCTTGGTACATTTTTCGTCTTTAAACCAAATTTGGGTCTTCAGCTGACAAAGTTTGAATCCTGTTTGGCTGGTGCGCTTGACCATAATGTTTACACATTAGGTCATTAGGTGGTCTTTTGTGTTGTTCGGATATATTTGACCACATGAGGGTTTACACCACGAAAGCAATCTGGTCAAATTCGTTTTCGACTAACTCTGGAAGTGGTTGAAAGTGGACAAGCTCAAATCGTTTTAGATCCTGTTCACACCTGTATTTAGCATCATCTGCTTGTGATCCGATCGACCAAAGTGCATCTTAATACCAGGTGGAAACAGGGCCAAAAGTTGTTCAAAAAGTTTAATCTGGATTAGAATGATCTGGATTTGGAAATCCCATGTTATGCTATCCATGATCAGGTAATCCATTTTACCCTTGTGCCAGATTTCAAAGCAAAACTGGATTGGATCTGGATTACCAGATTACCAAATCTGGATTGCTAGTACTCTACGGAGCCCCTAAAGGGACATGGTGATTGGGAAAAAAAAAATATATTTCAATGCTTTTGTGTTCTCTCAGAAAAGTTTTGTGTAACGTTCCCCCGAGAAACTGCGTTCGCTCACAAAGAACTTTTGATTGGTTCATCTCTACTGGGATCAGTATAATCCAGATTTTTTGGATCAAAATGTATTCCAATCTTAGTAAAAAGTTTTGAACAGCACAAAATGATGATTTGATCCAGATCAAAACCAAGATTGGATTTTGTGATCTAATCTGATTTCAGAATCATTTTTTCCTTTTGAACAACCCATTTTCAGGATGTGATCCAATCCGATAGCCGAAATCACTCTCTCACCAGAAAGACAGCGATGGCTCCGCCAGTGAAGTATCCAGCGAGGACGTCGGCCCAGTGGTTGCGGTATTCAGCCACTCTGACCACACCCACCAACATGGCCAGACACAGCAGAGTCAGACTTAGTGTGGGTTTGGTCAGACGCGTCCCTTTAGTCCTAAACACCAACGTCACGTACATCTGCAAGCACAGGCAGGCAATGGTGAAGAATAAGCCTGATACAATTACCATGTTTTATAGGGACTTCCCATAGATAGTATGATTTTTATACTGTATATAAACTGTATTTATGATTTTTATCCCCCCCCCCCCAAAAAAAACCCCCGAAACAAAACAAAACAAAAAAATTAATGGCTATTATATTATATTATATTATATTATATTATATTATATTAGATACACAAAATAATCCGACCACATGATGCGCCTGACTAACCACTCTCTTGTGATGCTCTATGAACGTAGAACACATCGCTAGTCTCAAGCGGCTGTTCACTCAAAAATGCGTTATTGCGTTGAAAAAAACGAGACGCGCAGTGGAATGGGGGAAAAAAAGCAAAAGTTGTTTTTTTAACTTGACCGGCACGTTTTTAGAATGCTGTTTCATGGGTGAGGTGCTGCAAAAGACACGAGACACGAGTGTAACAGTCAAACATGTCCGCCAAACATATAAACAATAGGAAAAATAGTGCAATGGAATGCAAAAACCTGTCAAGAACCACTACTGTATGTTTGATATTTCATGATGGTGACAGGCTGAAAGGTGCTGTTTTTTTGATAACAGCCTATTACTGGTGTTGTTTATTGCTATTACTTTTTGGCTAAGAAATATTTAGTATTTTTCTTATTTTATATTATTTCTGAGTATATAGGATTTAAGATTTAAGTAATTTGTTTTACATGTTGATCACTTCAGGTGTGGCATACTTGGAATAGAACTTTTTTAACCATAATAAAGAGTTTAATAGTTATTAAAGAGAATGTTACTTGAATCATATTGTAGTTACATTTTTAAGTTGACTAGTTAAACATCAAAAAAACATCTAAAACATGATTCGGTCAATCATCAAGATTTTTTTTTTTTTTGCCAAATCACCCAGCCCTAACTAACATTATAAGTGCACGTCAGGAAACATTATAAAATAATAATAATAACAACGAAAAATGTAGTTCATGACCCCTTTAAGACCAAGACTTCCTTGTCTGACCAGATTCACCAGAAGGAACATGTTGAACCAGTTTTGCAGTTTTGCATTGGTTTTGCTGGTGACATGGCTATACTAGCATAAATCAGCAGGAAAAGCACTGAAATTCATATTAGTGTGAACTGCTCTTTACAGCAATTACGTTTGTGTCCTGGGGGTTTGTGATATTGCTTATAAATCCAAGGATTTACAGCTGCAGTATTTTGTTTGTCTGTCAGTACTACCACAAGGGAGTCATTTCAGATTCAGTCACATCACTAAAACGATTAAAATGGTTCTAGGTTCAATAAACTCACCACTGTATACACTGCCGAATAAACACTGAGGGCCGCATCCTTGGAGGGAAATGATTTCCGTGCAGATGCCACTATGAGGGGGTTTCCTGTGCAGGCTTTGCGCTCTGTGATGTACTGTAAGTTGGAATGGCAGCCCAGTGCTGTGTAGTTTGGTCTGCACGCTGACAGGAAGTGAGGCGTCTGGTTTCCTGTCACCACCTGTCCAGCATTGGCAAAGATGGTGGTGGTGAACACGCCAAAGGTATAGACACCTGAGTGAGAGAACAGAAATGAAAGATATCAGAAACACATGCAAAACATGTAAATATTGAGGCTACTGATATATTGGAGACCATAGGAGAGTGGCATGTAACATAGCCACTATGTTAAAGGGATAGTTCACCCAAAAATGAAAATTATGTAATCATTTACTAATTGAAAAAGGGAGTGTTATTGCTGGTGATGGAGGCCTCACTGAGCCATAGGATTTTATCAAAAATATCTTAATTTATGTTCCAAAGATGAACAAAGGTCTTATGGGCGTGGAACGGCATGATGGTGAGTAATAAATGACATAATTTTCATTTTTGGGTGAACTAACCCTTGGGTGAAGCGTCTTATGAACTACTCTGACCAACTAGCAGTTATGGTTAATCAGTCTTTCTTTTTGGATTCAAATTGACCTTTTTATGTAACTTAATTTTAAAAGGTTATGAACAATCTTGAAGAAAAAAATTAGATGTAAGACTAGTCAAGGCAGTTTATGCAACTGGCCAATCTGATCTGTATTGAAAATAAAATAAAAAATATTTATAATATTGACACCAGTATTGCCAATTTGGCCACCATATTCATTACTGGTCATAAAATATAATAACTTATTAATATTGTCCATTATATTTGTTGGTGGTCAATCAATCAATCAATAAATAATATAATAAATAATTTATTAATATTGTCCATTATATTTGTTAGTGGTCAATAAAATAAAATAAAATAAAATAAAATAAAATAAAACAAAACATATTAATACTGTCCATTATATTTGTTGGTCAATAAAATAAAATAAAAATAAATAAAATAAAATAAAACAAAACTTATTAATATTGTCCATTATATTTGTTGGTCAATAAAATAAAATAAAATTCAATTAAATTAAATTAAATTAAATTAAATTAAATAAAAACGTATTAATATTGTCCATTATATTTGTTGTAAATAAAAATAGATAAATAAACTGTAATTGTTTATCATATTCATTATTGTTCATAGAAACATGAAAAAAAAAAATATTTATAATATTGCCCATTATATTGATTATTGGTCATAAAATATTGTATTTGGTTTGAAAAGTCAAATAGTAGCAGTCGTGTCCCACCATATGACACTTTATTGGAAATGATCTTAAAGAGCATTTTCTAATTCTTGTCTATTTATTATAAATGCAGTTCTTATGAACTTGAGAAATAACCTGTAATATTTCTACTTTTAAATTTCATTTGTCACAATGCAGGGCTATTTAAGTAAACTGCAAAAAAATGTTAAAAGTTAAAACAAACAAAAACTTGATATTCAGATACAGCACTTAAAAACACATTTACATGCATTCCTTTACATACATTCAACCTAAAATTTTAATGCTGAAAAAAAGAATAATAAGAAAAAAAAAAACACAAACTGCATAAAAATAAAGGTTCTTTATTGGCATTGATGGTTCCATAAAGAACCTTTAACATCCATGAAACATTTCCATTGCTCAAAAGATTCCTTATAGTGGAAAAAGGTTCTTTAGAGTATTAAAATGTTCTTCACACTAGAAAAAAATGTTCAACGAAAGGTTCTTTGGGGAACCAAAAATGGTTCTCGCCATGAAAACCCCTTCAAAATGGCTTTGATGCTCAAATGATGATCAAGATCAAATATATTTTCTCTGTTGTACCTAGGAAGCGTATGACGCGTCTCAGCAGGGGGTTGAAGTAACAGCAGTCGGCTGTGACTATGGTCTTCTCCTGCGCGCCCTCCGACCTCATGAAAAACGCCATCACCTCGCCAGCCAGAATCTGAAGGAAAACACACAGATGGATCAGACTGGAGCTTTGCTTCAGCCTGCCAGAACATCCACCACTCCATTTGCTTTGGCATAATTTGTTGTAGCTCCATTTGGTTGAAAACCGAGAGCAGAGAAACATGCGCATTATACTCTGGCTAAGCAGGCGTTTTATCTGCCTCCTTGAGAATTTGAATCATGAGTTGCTAATAGTCCCTCATTTTCACCGTTCCCAAATGCCAACACCAGAACCTCATTATTTCTGATCTCCCTGGTTACGGTTAAGACGAGTAACAGCTCATCAACATGACTAATTCTGCTCTGCCATGTAAGAGCTGCACACACATCAGTTCTCATCAGTGTGTTTAAATCCTCATACTGTATGTCTTCTCTCTGTAATGCAAACAGTAAAAGCAAATTTATTACCCATAATTATAACATAGCTCCCAGTCATTTCCGATCAATCATGTTATTCTGTGCTCAAAAACAATGAACAATGTAAAACAAACTACAACCCAGATTACACTTGCAATGAGAACAGGCATGGTTAGTATCACTTTGTGCAATGAAGTATTAGCTGCATCAATGTGTATGAAAATTTGGGATGTCTATTATATTGGAGACCACATTTGTATATAAATAAAAAAAATCAAATAATATAAAGAATAAAATAAAATACACAGTAAGAAAATCTAATACATTTACAAATCTAATAAAATAAAATTATAAAGACAATGTATAACTTAAAATGTGAGTAACACTAAAAGTCATGTTAAAAATGTGCATTTTTTTAAATGATGCATTTCATTGAATTTGCATTTTATTTCAATTTTTGATTTTAAGAGCATTAACATTTTATGAACATTTGGGTTAAATAAACATTTAAAAATAAAATAATCTAAAATTCTCAAATTATAAAGAAAGTAAAAAAAAGAGTAACACTGAAAGTTATGTTGAAAAAACTGCATGGGATTAGATGCATGAGAAAAAAAAAAAAAAAATTAAATAAAATAAAACAACTTTATAATATTGAAAAATATCTATAAAATAAAATAAAAACTACTTTATATTATTGGGATGAGATGCATGAGATCATAACTGTACTGAATAAAATAAAATAAAATAAAATAAAATAAAATAAAATAAAATAAAATAAAATAAAATAAAATAAAATAAAATAAAATAAAATAAAATAAAATAAAATAAAATAAAATAAAATAAAATAAAATAAAATAAAACAACTTTATAATATTGAAAAATAAAATAAAATAAAAACGACTTTATATTATTGGGATGAGATGCATGAGATCATAACTGTACTGAATAAAATAAAATAAAATAAAATAAAATAAAATAAAATAAAATAAAATAAAATAAAATAAAACAACTTTATAATATTGAAAAATAAAATAAAATAAAAACGACTTTATATTATTGGGATGAGATGCATGAGATCATAACTGTACTGAATAAAATAATAAAAAAAAAAATAAAAACAACTTTTTAATATTGAAAACTAAAAACAACTTTATAATATTGGGATGTGATGAATGAGACCATAACTGTACTGAATAAAATAAAATAAAATAAAATAAAACAACTTTATAATATTGAAAAATAAAATAAAATAAAAACTTTATAATATTGAAAATGCAAAAGTGAATGAAATTTCTAATTGATCATAACTATTATTTATTTTTCTTGAATTAACATTTGTTTGCTTTTGAAAACTAAATGTCCCCAACAATGTCTGAATATAACTAGACAATTGTCTGAATATTATATATATAAACTTTATGACCCTAGCAACAAGCTGTAGCATCAAGGAATCCAAATTTGTTTTTACCTAGCAAAAATAGATATAGAATCATACACATGAAGAACCAATCATGTTGGAGAATGAGTCATGTCACCTTTGCCATGCTCCTATTCAATGAAAACTGTTGTACTCTGTTTGTCAGGGGAAATATTCTAAAATTGGTCTGAGATTCTCCGGTCGTGATTAAAGTATATTCGAAGGCATTGTCTGCAGTGTGTCTGGTTACTGCTGCGCAGCAGGTCAGTGGAGCACTAGAGACCTTTATTCACAAGTGTTAGTGTTCAAAGGGACGTCTTCCAAATCAGAGTGAGGCTTTTAGGCGTCCAGCGTTACCAACATAGTCAGAGTAGCTATTATGCTTAGGCATCTTATGCAGTCAGTAAAATACTGGTATTTCTAGTCTCAGGCATCCGGGTTTACCTGATATAGCTATTCTTAGGTGTGAGGGGAGGAAGTCACATGAGGATAATATTAGAGGACACCTTAAGTCAGGTGCGTAGGAGAATTTCTACCACAGAAATCAAAAATATTTAAAATAAAATAAAATGCTTAGGATGGATTCATGAGACCATAACTGTACTGCAAAAAATACACTCAAATTATAAAGACAATGTATAACTTAAAAAAGTGAGTAACACTAAAAGTCTCATTAAATATTTGCATGTTGTTGAGATGAAGCATTTTAATTTCTGATTTTAAGAGCATTAACATTTTAAATACATTTGACATCTGAACCATACTGGAAAACAAGCACCTCCCTGGTGGCAGAAGAACAGGAGACCATAAACACTGACATCAAATCCATTACCTTCGACTCAAAGCGACAGAGAGATACGTCAGCGATGAGACAGTGAGGGACAGGGACACGGCGCTCACCTCACACATTTCCCAGTTTAGCACCTGACCGCTGACACAGACTGACATCAGTGATGCACAGACACACAGAGGAAATGATCAACACAGTCCAGATGACTCATGCAGCAAGAACAAGTTTGGAGGGTTTATGATATTGTATAAGGTGACTGATTTTCATTTTTGGGTGCACTGCTCTTTAAATCCGACTGCGATGTTGTTGTGCATCTAACGCAGTGCGTCGGTGAGACTGTGAACATCAGTTCGAGTGTGAATAACGCACCATTAGATGAGATTCTAGCTCAGCTTTTATAGCCTGTCATGGCCGATTAGGCTTGTGGCTCATGCTTCTCATATAAATGCATATTATAAAGCAGATCTCAACATCGCAAAAACTCCCAACTGAGTGCAGGAAAGGGTCACCCACAGGATATGATGTCTAATCACAGCATACAATCACAAGAGTATTTGATACCAAAGTAAATGATATGAGATCACAGCACAGAAAAGAAGAAATCCTCCCTAATTAAAATGGACAGCTCAAGATTTATATGTGAAATTTGCATTAAAGGCACAATATGTAAGATTTTTGGATTAAAAATATCCAAAAATCACTAGAACAGTGTTATATATTTTGTTGACTTGTGTACTTACATTATCCCAGATGTTTCCAAGAATGTTTAAATTCATAGAAATAAGCAATTTTAACCAGGATACGGACTGTGTGCGTGCGTCGCCTGTTAAAGACTTCATACCCACGTTACATTTGATTTCCAGTTTTATTTTGAAGAAACCATGGAAACACCAAAGACACTTTAATATATTATGTGTTTTATTAGACAGGGGAGCAACTGTTTGGATACATTCATCGACAGAAAACTAATCAAGTTATATAGCTCAACACAGTAAGCCTTATTGTTTAAATCGTGTTTTCTTGATTTACTGCGAGTACCATGTTTTACCATGACTAATATTGATCTAGTTGACTGCAGTGTGTAACAAGAGTCTCATAGTAGCTGCCGAGCGAATACAGAGTAGCATTATAATAACTTTCAACACACAAATGTATCTAATATGATAAACAGCGCTGCGTTACCCCACATAGCAGAAGAAGCAGAAGCGCTCATCTGTGGCATAATAAAATCTCTGTGTGTCGCACTCGTCTCTCATTACCAATCGCTCCCGCTCTGCTTGTCATCCATGAACATGATTTCAGCCCGAGTCCCAGCCCGATTCTTTTCCACCGGCTGTAGATGTGAAGACACCTCCCATGGTTTCAAGAAATCAAAGTGTCATCAAGCTACGCCTTTGTTTTGAATAAGCGACCTCTAGTGGCGAAAAATTACATAGTGTGCCTTTAAGTCAACATGAAAATTAACCCCATTTACTTTGTTAATACAAGTGGACAGCCTGGACCACTTAACATAATAAACATGCTCCAGCCAATAACCGAAAAGCAGCGTCAATACGCAAGCTACTTACATTTTAAATGCGCGTTCATGACTGTTTCGGGAAGCACGGAGGGGAGGGCCAGGTGGAGTAGGACGGAGGGTCTAGCTAGCCTCTGTTTTGTTTGACAACACTTCAAACGTCAACAGGAAGTTACTCCGCTCAGAATCGCTTAGAGCGCCTTTAATACAAGACATCATATAACAGAACATGGGTTGTGAATCTCAAAATTAAGATATCTGGATGTTTATTATTTAGGTAAATCAGATGAAATTGGGAAGTTTTTCAACTTATATAAACTCTAATATATAAAATAACATTCAAAAGTTTAGATTTGTACATGTTTTTGAATGAAGTCTCACCATTTATTTGATCAAATATTCAGTAAAAGCAGTAATATTTTAAAAATAATTTAATAATTTAAAATAACATTTCTAATTTGAATGATTTAAAATGTATTTTCAGCATCATTACTCATCTTTCAGTCATTACTCATCATTAACTACTAATTTCAAAGTTTTTTTCTTTTCTCTTGCCATCTCTAAATAATTTTCCAAATGATAACATTGTTTATTATGAAACGCTCTTAATATGCTGATGACAGATAAAAAAATAATTGTATTTTCTGCATTCTCATTTTCTGCAGCATTTTAGCAAAAGTATCTATTTTGCTTCTACTGTTGTTAAAATAACTGCGTCATCTGCAGCTCTTTTAGCGTGAGAGAAGCAACAACCACAGAGCTGAAAGGGCTTGAATGAAGCACGTTTGCTCAAGATAAAGATATTAGGAATTTAGCGCCGAAAGATCATTACCGTAAACGACCCCGAGCATTTGTGGTGTAAACCGCTGCGTAGTTTTGATGCGCTGCTCACTTGGTAGAAATAGTAAAATGGCACAATTAAGTATGCCATTTGAATACCGCTGGTATAGTGTATATATTTAGAGGATTAGTTCACTTTCAAATAAAATTTTCCTGATAATTTACTCACCCCCATGTCATCCAAGATGTTCATGTCTTTCTTTCTTCAGTCGAAAAGAAATTAATTGATGAAAACATTCCAGGATTATTCTCCTTATAGTGGACTTCAATGGTCTCCAAACGGTTGAAGGTCAAAATTACAGTTTCAGTGCAGCTTCAAAGGGCTTTAAACGATACCAGACGAGAAATAAGGGTGTTATCTAGAGAAACGATCGGTTATTTTCGAAAAAAATAAAGTAAATATATGCATTATAGTGCTTCCGCCAAAACTGCACTTACGCTATATGTCCTACGCCTTCCCTATTCTACTTACGGAAAAAAATGGAACTGGTGCTGTGTTCGTTCCGTAAGTTGAACAGGGAAGGAGTAGGACATACAGCGTAAGCTTTTAGAAGAATACGAAAGTGCGGTTTTGATGGAACCACTTGGAAGGCGATCATTTGTTTATATAAAGCATATACAGTTATATTGTTTTTAGAAAATGGCCGATCGTTTCGCTAGATAAGACCCTTATTCCTCATCTGGTATCGTTTAAAGCCCTTTGAAGCTGCACTGAAACTGTCATTTTGACCTTCAACCATTTGGAGTCCATTGAAGTCCACTATAAGGACAAAAATCCTGGAATGTTTTCATCGAAAACCTTAATTTCTTTTCGACCAAAGAAAGAAGAACATGAACATCTTGGATGATATGGGGATGAGTAAATTATCAGGAAAATTTTATTTGAAAGTGAACTAATCCTTTAACTACAGTTTTTACAGTTAAATTATTTACTAGAAATTATTATTTAAGGATCAAGTCAATTATGCATATATAAATACATCTGCATCATTTAAATGCACCTTCTGTTCATCTCCTGAGCAAACCAGACAGTCAAGCGATGCTTTTTTATGTGTGATGAAACAGAATGAAATCCTAGAGTCCTGACACTGCTGCTTTATCCCATTTCATCTTCTCTCTTATTGTGACGTAAAACAGATCATGAACTTGCTCTTCCCTGAGGCTACGAGTGGACATACATGCCATGACAGAGAGATGCACAGTTCAGACATATGTTGAAATGCCAGTGCATTCACCCCCTCGAGTAGCTAGTGCCATCTGCTCCAGTTTCTCAGGTGGCATCACTGTTCACCCTCCACACGCTCCAACCCTCCCTCTGGCCATCACAAGGTTATATTTAGGCTGTTTTGATGCTATTTACACCTCAAATCAGGCAATTTTAAAGCAGGAATTTTATGTAGCGTGAAATGGAAGTTGTGATTGTATTTTCTTCCCTATTGTGACGTATCTTCGAGTGAAACAGCTTTTCGAAAAAGAACAAATGTAGGGCGGGGCTTCATTTTGTCCACGGGGAATTGATTGGATGATTAGTGGTTTGCTATTGGTGGATCTCATGTAACAAGTTGTCTTGCCCTCACATCAGTAAATACTTCTTCAAAGAAGAGAATAGAAGAGATGTCACTGCAAGAGAGAGGGGAAGTTATTTTAATTAAAGAATACAAGGGGAAAAAAATGCACGGATAAATCATTTACATTAAATACTGCAACAATCCATAAAAAATAAGAACTGTCAATATTGATTTCATGGTGATTTTAAAGTGCGGCAATCTAGTGACCTGTCTAATGCACAAGCAGAGCACAAACATCCTCAAAATGTTTATAATTCATAAATGAAAGCACATTAGTGGAAATGTTGTGGTAAAACGGTTTAGGGAAATGAAAGCTCTAGCATAAGTTCTGCCAGGAAGACTCAGTGTTATGTCCCCTATTAGTTTAGATCCATCCAATCATTTTATTAGTATAAAAGATCGGTACTTACACATGTCAGAGTTCACAGATGCTGACACAAACCTTCACCTCCATCCTCCCCACCACCACCAGGATAGTCCCTGTCCATCCCTCCCAGGGGGTCGGCTACGCCCCTGTCTTCGTCTTCAGGCAGGAAATGCAGAGTTTGCAATCCTTTAGGATGTGAGCTAGGGACAGGGCCTACGCCAAAGAACTTTATCTTACAATATTTTGCTTGATTGTTAACAAATATCATTATTACATTATCTTGCCTCCCGAGTCTTTCTGGTAGAAGTATTATGGCCAACCGAATAACTAAAATGGTTTTAAAGGGATAGTTCACCCATAAATTCTGTCATCATTTACTCACTCTAAAGTTCTTCCAAACCTGTATGGGAGTTTCTTTCTTCTTTTGAACACAAAAGAAGATCTTTTAAAGGGGTAGTTGGTTATGATTTCACTTTTACAGAAATCACTTTTTAAGGACTACAACAAACTGCTGGTAGGGACTACAATGAGCTTCTTCCTGGGTTTGTGACATCACTAACCCTAAAATTTACATAAACCCCGCCCCCGAGAACACGCAACAAAGGTGGTGAGGACATGTTGGGCTGCTTTAGAGAAGAGGAAGAGTTGTTGTAGTAGAGTGTTGTTATCATGCTGTCATTTTACTCCGGACTGCTTCACAAACGAGGGTCAATTCAACGCTGGATTTGGACAAAGGATTAACATGACGACACATGCTAGTCAATGAGTTGAATCAACTCCACAGCAACTACATAAATTTATCCACTAACCGTTCAAAAATGTCCAGTTTCATTCTAAAAGTTGTAACTTCTTCCTGAGTCTCTGCATCAGTGTCGACTCCAGTTTGAACAGTCTAAGGCAGAACACCGTTACCGACAATCGTCATTTTGGCTGCGTGAGATTCTCCAGTTTTGTTGTTGTTGAGCAAACGAAGTGCCAGCTGTTAAAGCTCCGCCCACTTCTGGTAAGCGTGTAGGGAGCAGCAGCTCATTTGCATTTAAAGTCAGTGTGTTTTTGCTCACACCCAAATAGGGGCAAATTTGACAAGCTATAATAAATGATCAATGGGGTATTTTGAGCTGAAACTTCAGACACATTCTGTACAAAAAATACTATGGAAGTCAAAGGCTACTGTCAACTGTCTGGTTACAGACACTCTTCATAATATCTTCTTTTGTGTTCAACAGAAGAAATTCATGGAAATTCAGGTTTGGAACAACTTGAGAGTGAGTAATTGATGACAGAATTTTTATTTTCAGGTGAACTATCCCTTTAAAAGACTACAAAATGCACTTTATGTTTGTTTGATCCTTTTGATCTTTTTATATGCACAAAAATGAAACTGCTTTAAAAGAGACTTTAAGAAGACTTTAAACATAGCACACTAGTCATATGTAACACTTTTCTGGTGGTTTCATGTCACTTTTATGTAATTTTTGAAGCTCGACAGCCTTTGATAACTGAGTATGTTAATTATGTGAAACAACTTTTTTCTAAACATCTACTCAACAGATCTGATCATGAGTTTAAATCATGAGTAGGTTAAAGGCGTCGGTGATGCTATCAAATTTTCAGAAATCAAAAGTTACCTGCAACACCTACAGCTTTTGAAAAGAACTTTTAGAGCAGCACAGAATTAATAATTAACTGCTTGTTTTTGACATTCTTTCAGCATTAGAGTTGGGCTCTTTTGATCATATGGTGTAGAGATTGTGACAGAGAGAGCGTTTATCTTGGGCTTTCTTTCATCAGTCTCTACCACTCATGCTTACCGTCTCTTGTTCTCATATTCCCTTCAAATTAATCATCACAGTGAACACACTTTCATTCACTTTTCTCTTTGTTTGGTGTACTATATACTCTTCTGCGGGCTAGAATTGGCAAGAGAATTTGCAGAACCCTTTGATAAAATTACATTTTTATGACTGAAACTAAACTTTTTTCTTTTTTTTTTGGCTGAAGAACATCTGTTATATGATATATGAAAGGTAGTTTCTGTTGTTGGAGTTTGTCTATGTAAAAAGTACTTCCCTGACTGTAAAATTGAATATTCAATATGTCACTACATCAGTAGACGGTGAAGATGAAAATCCAAGTCTTAACAAGCTTCAGGACTGTTTGGGTCTGAAAACTCATTTCAGACCTGAGAGATGTTGGAAATATTCAAGTTTGCCCAAATGTGAAGTACCATGTTCTTGTAAGACAAATCATATTAAATCAACATCTCACTGCCCTCATTATGAATTACATTGTATTTGTATGAGAAGGTATTATTATTATGATCCTTTTTTTGGGGAACACAACTGTTATTGTCCACTTTTCAGTGGAATAATTTGAGCATTCACATCTGACCAGGAAGCTCTAGAATCAGACAACATGCTATTAATTAGAAACTGAAGGTCTGTCCATTAAATAGTTTCTCATCAGATTTTAGAAACATGAAGAAAGCCACTTCTACTCCAGAAGAGTGTCAAATTTGAGAGAGATGAGCAGAGTCAGACACACCACAGAGCTTGATGGGACTTGTGGCTGTACATTGAGTGACATTTCAGCTTCAGTGGTTACAGCTTGAAGTCTCAGCATGAATGTACACCAGGGGACAGAAAACACTCCATCAAATTCGCTGAGAGACAGTGAGAGATGTGACACAGGAAACCTACATAGATTTTTCATCTGTCTGTTATGCAACACATTTTATTTTAGTGATGCTTTCTTGCTTTTTTGTTTGGCTCTTTATGAGTGGTTATGTCTTTGTTGTATTTAATAATAACAATAATAATACAGTTCAATCATGACAACTAGTTTTTGCATGTTATTGAACATGGCAGTGTTAATGTATTTGGTCTTGGCAGACTAGATCTGCTATGCTGCTTCTGTTGATTTTTCGTTACTGCTACTGCTGAGCAAGTATGAACTTGCTACTGCTGATAGATTAAAGGTGCCATTGAACGTTTTTTTACAAGATGTAATATAAGTCTAAGGTGTCCCCTGAATGTGTCTGTGAAGTTTCAGCTCAAAATACCCCATAGATTTTTTTAATTAATTTTTTTAACTGCCTATTTTGGGGCATCATTAAATATGAGCCGATTTATGCTGCGCGGCCCCTTTAAATCTCATGCTCTCCGCCCACGGAGCTTGCGCTTGCCTTAAACAGTGCATAAACAAAGTTTACAGAGCTCATATAACCCTCAAATGGATCTTTACAAAGTGTTCGTCATGCATGCTGCATGCATGCGTCGGATTATGTGAGTATAGTATTTATTTGGATGTTTACATTTGATTCTGAATGAATTTGAGGCTGTGATCTGTGGCTAACGGCTAATGCTACACTGTTGGAGAGATTTATAAAGAATGAAGTTGTGTTTATGAATTATACAGACTGCAAGTGTTTAAAAATGAAAATAGTGACGGCTCTTGTCTCCGTGAATACAGTAAGAAACGATGGTAACTTTAACCACATTTAACAGTACATTAGCAACATGCTAACGAAACATTTAGAAAGACAGTTTACAAATATCACTAAAAATATCATGATATCATGGATCATGTCAGTTATTATCGCTCCATTTTTTGCTATTGTTCTTGCTTGCTTACCTAGTCTGTTGATTCACCTGTGCACATCCAGACGTTAATACTGGCTGCCCTTGTCTAATGCCTTTCATAATGTTGGGAACATGGGCTGGTATATGCAAATATTGGGGGCGTACACCCCGACTGTTACGTAACAGTCGGTGTTATGTTGAGATTCGCCTGTTCTTTGGAGGTCTTTTAAACAAATGAGATTTATATAAGAAGGAGGAAACAATGGAGTTTGAGACTCACTGTATGTCATTTCCATGTACTGAACTCTTGTTATTTGACTATGCCAAGATAAATTCAATTTTTAATCCTAGGGCACCTTTAACAGACACACTGCTGTGAGCCTGTAAGATTTGCTGCTGCTGGATAAATAGACATACATAAATCCCGTAACAGATCTAGGCAGGTGGAGCTTTGGAGGTGGAGGGGTTCAGAGGAACTCTGATAGCCTACAGCAAACACTCAACCAGACTATTTAAATATTGAGCAAGCAACTTCATGAGCTGTAGGATCAGCAGAAACCAATCAGCTGTCATGCAGCAGGCGCAATGATATTACGCAGCGTCTCTCACAACAAATGTCTCCATGGTTGCAAGGCACGCGCCCTGTGCAAACAGGGGGTCACAGGAGGTGCGTAATATCGTTGCACCTGCTGCAGCCATGGTACTGCAGCAAAGTTCCCTGATTATTACGGCAGAGTATAGTCCCTAGCCATATCGGCCTAGAAAATCACAACTTTTAATTTTCCGTCAGTCTTAGTACACGATGTAACTACAGAAGAGTCAAATTTTAAATAGGAAAAATACTGAAACTCTTTGGTCATTTTTGAGCGAGACGCTATTGGTCTCATTAGATTCAATAAACTATGCTAAGCTATGCTAAAAGTGGTACCGCCAGACCCGGAGATCGGCTGAATGGATTCGAAAACGGTAAAACTCATCTGTTGGAAAACGAGCGATTTTCAAAAAAAGTGGTTCCATTGCATTTTGCTCATTGTCACAACTAACCTATGCCATTCCACACCATAAATGTGTCAAAGTAGGCGGAGCAACTTTTCTCTATTTACAGATATGATGAGAAACGCACAGGCGAGTGACGCATGTACGCAATTTCCCGCGAAAACCCTCCCATCAGGTCTAAAATATAAACACTTAAAACAGGCTTACCATAGTGAATCGGTGTAAGACAAAAACACATTTTGGAAGAAACATTGATGATGTATGGACTCGTTATTTAAATTTTGAACAATAACAACAAAAAAAGGTTACATAGTGTACTGTTCTGTTCTTTTAAACATTCTATTTAATCAAAGAAACCTTATTTTTTAGCATTGTTTCCATAAAAATATGAAGCTGTTTTCAACATTGATAATAATCAGAAATGTTTCTTGATCATCAAATCATCATATTAGAATGATTGAAGACTGGAATAATGATCATCAATTGTAAAAATATTTCACAATAGTACTGTTTTTACAGTGTTTTTGAGATTTGTAGTGTATTTTATGCATGACATTCCCCCATAAAAAAAAATCTGGGTGACCGTGTCACTGTTTTGGACAGAAAGTGATTGTGTCCCAATGGGCAAAAGCACCAGATGTTCCACATTTCATTCCTTTTCTCACTCTCAATCTATCATTGCCCCTTCCGGGCCATCACAACATCTCTAAACGAGTCTCTTGGCTGTGTTTCTATCCCACATGCCTTGCTTGATTTCTTGTACTTTCCCTTATTTATGAATCTAACAAAAGTCTTCCATTTCAAACTCCTCCTCATGCGTCTCTCGACCTCGTCTTCACTTGGCTGTACTTTATGTGTGAGTGTGTTTTGTCTCTGACAGCTCATGCCAGTACACTCACACATGAAGCTCGTACTCCAGGCTTCAGATCTACTGCTGGCTCATGCACTCGCCCAGAAACACATGCCCACAAACACACACACTAGAAGTACCACACGTGGCTCTGACAGACTCAGAAAAGGAGGGAGGCAGATCCGTGTGGTCCCACAATCTGTTGCCTCCATTTCACAACGTGGCAGGGAGACACCAGTAAAACCAGCACCTACAAACCATCACATCCAGTTATAGTTGCTGTCTACACCTTCTTTACTCTTCAGAGGTTGCTCTGTCACTGCTCATAGACTCATCACGGATGTTTCATTTCACTATAAAATGTCCCTAAAGTTGAGTTGCACCAATAAAGATTAAGCTTAAATCTATATTAAATCAAGTTTTACATGATAATTCTGTTGCACCAGACTTTGTGAAAAATAGACAGGCTTACATTTAAGCTACATTAAGCTTTTTATCCTGGATTTAATTTACATTTAAGATAGATAAAATGTAATCCTGTTGCCCCATTACTCAAAACTTTTATTTAAATCTTAGTAAGGGATTAACTTTAAACTTAAAGGTAAGGAGGAATTGATTATGATGAGAATAAACTTGGTCAAAACGATCCCTGTTCACATGGATCAGTGAAATTAAAAACGCTGTATTATTCATGCCAGGCCACTAGTGGCGATGAAGAAACACACCTACACATCGCAAATTAGCATTTTTGTCATTTACATGGAGACGATAACCAGTGTTGGGGTAACGCATTACAAGTAACTTGAGTAATGTAATCAGATTACTTTTTCAAGTAACTAGCAAAGTAACACATTACTTTTTCACATTTATTGACTGACAGCTCTCCTGTCTCCATGTTGAGAGAAATTGTGTGCGCTGTGTGAACATGATGGTTATTGTAGTTCCAGACTAAATGTGAACATGCATTTACTCATTTCACTTGCACAAAAACATTAAGTATTCCTCAAAATTAATAAAAACAGTGAAATGCTATCTCAGAATTTTATGCAAACCTGTAATAAACTATATTAAATTACACAAATATACATTTTGCACAAATATATATGTATTTAATCTCACTTTAGTAACCAATGTCTTTACAGCTGAACATCGATGATCCAATTCAGCCATACTAATAAGCAAAGATGGCTTTAGATTAGATTTAGAAATAAGAGTGTTGAACTTCCTTCTCCTGTATCCTGTTCTTCTTTAATCCAGAATGGCAGCACAGCTGAAAGGTTTGTTTGAGTTGCGCCCTCTACTGTACAGGTGTAAATATGCATTTCCTTCAGCCTGAGCCTTATTCATTTCACTTTTGGTGTGAAAAAGGCCTTAACATTTGCCAAAAATATAACTGTTTTGTTGTTATTAAAAAACAAACAAGCCCAGTCCAGGTGAGAAAAAGTAACACAAAAGTAATGTAATGTATTCCTACTTTTTAGGGAGTAATGCAATATTGTAATTCGTTACTTTTAAATGTAACTTTCCACAACACTGACGATAACTATCATTTTCAAAAACTTGCACTTTCCAGGCCCCCAAGACGCCATTGTTGTGTAAATGAACAGCCAAAACGCATAAAGTTTTCAATTTTTAGTTGAAAACAGTGTCGTGTAAACAGCCCCCCTTTAACCCCCCCCCCTTTTTACATTGTAATATTATTGTCAATTTTAAAACTCTTATTACTAAAATAGAAAAACTAATTTTATTAATAAAATACAGCCAGTTATTTTCTAAATCAAAATAAAAAAAAAAATGCTTAAAAAAGGTAAGATTAAGATTAAGATTTTTAACACTATGATATTGTCATGTTAACAATTTAAACTGTCAAATTAAAACAAATGTTTTATTATAATTTAGCTATAATAATAAATTAATATTTTTATTTTATATTTTCATATTATTTTATTATTATTGAATAAATATTTTACAATTTAAAGAATATATAATAAAGGGAGGGTAGGCAATTTCAGAGAGGCTAGCAATAGCAAGCTAGCTTTGAAAGCATGAGAACTTCAAAGCCACGCCTCGCCCGAAACACATGAACGCACACAGCCAGAGCAGAGTCTGCAAAGCACATAACATTACAAGGATAATGAACGTAAACAACTTACAAAGCCCTAACTTGTACCACCTGACTGCTGCAGATTCATTTCGGTGTTGATAGTGTTGACATAGAAACGCATAAATCTGAGGACATGAACAGCTCCTGGTAAAACGTCATGGGTTGCCATCTCATAGTTATGGTTACGATATGGCGTGAAACAGCATAAGCTCATTGTTTAGGTTAAGGAGGAACTGTAAAAGGCTGCTGTTTGTTTGTGGCACTCTGCGACTGACGTCTGTCTAACTGCACAGCATGAAACAAGCTGATGACGTGTGATATCTGAGGTATAAAAATACATATGTTGACAGGACCTAATGCAATGATTGGACAAACATTTTTTGCTCCTGAGACTTCCACGGAAGATTTATGTACATTTAGACCACTTATATTATTGATTGCTATCAGGATGTGAATTTTAACCAGAATAACTCTAAAAGTCTTTATGAATTGCCCACCCTACCTTTAATATCTTTATGATTATTCCCCCACATTATGGTGAAAAGAATGACATTATTTTTGGCATTATGATAACGAGAGTTTTGGGTTGTAAAAATAATGTCACATACAAAATGATTAGTCCTAAAATAACCTTTGTTATATAATAAAGCCTGTTTTATAAGTGTTTGATTTTGGTGTGAAACATGACCCACACTTGCTCTTGACAGGATTTGTGAGATTCTCTCTCACACACATACACAAAATCACATCACATGTACATATATCCAGATAATGAATGACGATTCATTCTTTATCACCCAAGCTAAAGTTCTCACTACCCACAAGCACACAGAGAAATGAAGGGCTACTCACGGTTATAGTAGGAATCGCAGCAACCAGAGAGTACACGAGCACCGGTGGTACGTTACTGGTCTCATCCGGTCCAGGGTAAGGCTTGGAGAACGTCTTATCGAAGCAGAAGAATCCCTGGACGTGTACGGGAAAGGTGTCCGTGTATTCGAAGTAGTATGCCAGGAGAACGGTGCCTGCCATGATCACCAGCTGAAAATAGAACATGATCCACGCTTTAGAACCAGAGAAGAAGACGCTCCGCCACAGCCTGTGTGTTAGCGCACGATCACAGAGACACACACTCTGGTGTCGTGATACTGAGAACGTTACATGCTGTTCTACGAGGAAAGCCGCACAGAGCGAGTGCGAGGAGAGTGGAAAGCGGGGAAAGATGTGGAGAGAAACAGCGGGGAGGGACAGCGTGAATTTGAGCCTGAGCAGACACAAATTGGCTCAGCGGCGCATGTGTGTGTCCGTGTGTTCACGTATGTGACATTTTGGATGTGTGTGAAACACAACGAGGGTGTGAACACACTCATTAGTGACTTTCAAAACGAGCTCCCTTTCATTCAAGCCTTTTAACACACTGTGCTTCTCATTAAACCTTTAAAATACAAAGACAACAGGCTTTTACACAAGCAATCCACAAATAACTACTGATATATAATGATCACAAAAGGTATCTAATAGGGCTGCACAAGTTGGGGGAAAAATCTAATTGCAATAGCGATTTAAAATCCAGGTTTGCTGTGCTTGTTTGTAGGGCTACATACTTTGGCCAAAATTTTGGCTTTGACAACATGGCTTTAAAATAATAATAATAATAATAATAATAATAATAATAATAATAATAAATGAAAATAAACAGAATTACTAAATTTAAAAAAACAAAATAAGAAAAATATTATATCAAATATTAAAACATTATAAATACTATTATGATATTAAACCATGAAAATATTATGAAAATATTAAATAAGATATTCTAAATACTATTGTAATATTTCACATTATTTTATTAAAAATATGAAATTATTAAACAATTTTATCATTATTTTAATATATAATATAATAATATAATAATATATATATATATATATATATATATATATATATATATATATATATATAACTATAATAATATTTTTTTTTAAATATTTTCATATTTATATAAAAATATTGTTTCAATGAAATTCATACTAAAATTAAAATGAAAAAACAAACAAAATAATATTGTAATATTTCACTTTTTTTATTAAATATGAAAATATTAAATAAATATATAATTGTATTATAGTTTTATTTATATATATATATATATATATATATATATATATATATACACACACACACACACACACACACACACACAATTATTATGTTTGAATGAAATGCATAATAAAATGAAAAGAAAAAGAAAATATTCTAAATACTATTGTAATATTTCACATTATTTTATTAAATAATATGAAAATACTATGTAAATTTAATACAAATATAATTTTATTATTATAGTTAAATCATTATAAAAAATTATTCTGTTGAATAAAACGCATAATAAAAAGAAAAGAAATAAGATTTTGGTGGTAAATGGCTGACGACCGTAATATCACAATGTTAAAAAAAACTTTGGCCATATTATAGTAATAAGAATTTGGCAGTAAATTTATGTCACATGACAATAATATTACAATATCATTTCCTTTTTATTTTAGTGTTAAATGTGACCTGACATAACTGTGAAATACATGCCCAAAGGCATTTTTGGAGGCCAATGTATTTAAATATAATGTTTCTTATTCTCATAAGTGCATTGCACTTGTTTCCTGAGCATATGAAGTGTAAAAAATATGCTTGGATTATTCACCCAGATCTCTCAACCCACACAGACACCCACATACACACACACCCAAACAAAAACCTTGAACCATGTGTCAGTCAAGAGTTCTTAATGTCTCTCACATATAAAAAGTGAGAAAAAGACAAATACTGTTGCATATGATTGCCCTGGTGAAGTGGTTAAACATAAAGGGTTAAAATCTTCTTTTTTAAAACATACACCATTCCAAAGCAGCTTTACAGGAAACAAAAATAAAGAAGATAAAAGGAAAAGAGCTTAGATTTAGAGTAGTGCAATGCTGATACTGTCCACTAGGGGACAGACCAGAGCTTTGAAGATGATCAGTGGTGCCTGATAAGGCAAGAATTACTATTACGATTGCTTATATTTAGAGTAAGAAATCTGAACAATTCCATAACCATAGGTATTAAACTTTGGTGAATAACTGTTAAAAAAAAGAGAATAATATTACAAACTGTGGTTTGTTAGGGAGAGATGTGCTATTAGTTTTCTAAGCGATCAGACTTATGATTTTGGATAATAAAATAGGCAAAAAAACCTACAAATTTACATTAAAGGAGGGACTCAAGTCATATTTACAGACTTCATAAGGCTGGAGTCTTTTGACTTGAACCAGTAGACAAACACCTAGAGCCAGCAGCAAACCTAGAAACAGCACAACAGTGCATTAAAAATGCAAAAATCTAGTTGTTTTTGTTTTTTTCAGCCACTTTCTACTAATATACTACCTCAAAGAAGCATTAATAATGATGATTAGAAGCCTATAAATTCTGACACTATGTTTAGTTTTTAAGTTGTTTTTAACTTTCAAGACAACACTGTAAAAAATGACCGTGATTTTAACAGTAAAAGACTGTAAAAATGCTGCGGTGAAAAACTGTTGATTGGTTTACAGAAAGTTTCCATACTATATACGGTGAATAACTGTAATAGATCTAATGGTACATTTAATGTAATTTTACGGTAAAATACCATTAAATTCACAGTTTTTGGAAGTGAAAAATAACAATTCATTGTAAAATTTACAGTGAAAAACCGTATATTGACATTCCCACAATTCCCTGCGTGATACTTCACATTTGATATATTTTCGTTGAAATAACTCTGTTTCTTCTTAGTTTTTCTCATTTTTTTCTAATCAGTTATGTACATTAGGATATTATGTTACATCTAATGTTGTTAAATTAATGTTTATTGCATTTTTAAAATTTCATGCATGTTACCATGATGGTGTTTAGTGTGTGTGTGAATGACACTGTGTGCACCTTCTATATGTTAGTGTTGTTCTTCTCAGCTTGTGGAAAAGCTGTTTGTGATGAATTTTGATTCATCATGTGACTCTCATCACCACTGTGTTTGGTGACTGTCAGTGTATTATAAAGGTACAAAACAGATATTAGTACTTCATTAGGTTGGTAAATTAACATTATATCAGTTAATGAAATACGTTATTTTACCGTAAATTTAACAGATTTAAAATGTAAAATTCACATGTAACTCCGTAAGTATGTTTACGGTTTGATGTCATTTTTACAGTATTGTTCTGGTAACCACAGCTGCCGGTATTTTTCCGTAGAAACAACGGGATTTTTTTTACAGTGAATGTTCAAAGGTTTGAGGTCAGTAAGATTTTTTTTAAATAAATTAAGAATTTTGTTAGGCAAGGATGCATTAAATTGATCAAATGTGATCAAACTTTTAAAGAATCCTGAAAAAAAGTATCACACTTTCCAAAAAATATGAAGCAGCACATTGATAATAATCAGGAATGTTTATTGAGCATCAAAATATCATATGAGAATGATTTCTGAAGGATCATGTGACACTGAAAATTCAACTTTCATCACAGGATTAATTCACATTTTTAAATATATTACAGTAGAAAACAGTTATTCTTTTAAAAAAATCTTACCGACCCCAGTATATTAGTGAATAATATTTGCTGTTTCACCATATTAATTTCAAGTGTATGTGGACACATGTAGTATCAGATCATTCATTCATTTGTTAGTGGGAAATATTCAACCCAAATTTTAAAATAGTATCTCATTGGAACATGCTGCTTGTATTTGGCATGGGTTAGTGAAACGATCATGAAACCAACTGTGCCAGAATCACTCTGTGGGTCTGTGTTCACTCAATGAGTCTAATTAGAGAGCGGGGGGAGCAGAAATATTCCATATGGCAACATGTTTTTCAACAGGAAGATAAATTCAACATTACTCTGCTATCATCAGTCAGTTCTGGATAGTTTAGTCTGAGATAAAAGTTCAGATTCTGAACAGGCCTGGAGACATGACTGTACCAAACTGAAATAAAGAGCCCATGTGCTGTGGAAGACATGAGGACAAAATGTGCGTCACAGTTGCATATGAATATTTGCTCTGTAATATATGCACTTCTATATACCGTTATTGTAGTGCATACTGCAAACAAGTTGAGACAGATCAATAGAGACCCTTGCCGTATTAACCACAGCGTCACAGTAAACAAAGCTGACAGCAGACGCCACGCTTTGGAGAAGCGCAGAGGAGGACACGCTTGATTATGTTTGGAGGAGAGCGGAGAAAGGGACTTCCAAAGGACAAGATTCGTTGCTGTCATAAATTAATCATGACAGATGTGCTGTAATCTCGGGAAGAACGTGGTGAACCGAGATCTGTTTCAAAGCCTGTTTGAGAAGGTATGACTCCTCAGAGCATTCTGACCTCCTTCTGATTCAAGAGCTTTGTGCAGCTGGCCTGTGAAATATTAGATATTTCTCAGCCTGAACGCTGTGAATTTGTTTTCCATATAGCTGATGTTTGATGTTTAGGACTAAATATATCTATATTGGTTGTCAAAGAAAAAAAAATGAATAAAAAACAAGGAAATAACCACTGGAAAAAGATCCATTTTATTGTGAAATACAAAAGAATTGCAAAGACAGACGGATAGATAGACAGATGGATGGAATGACAGATAAAAAGACAGAACGAGATGGAGAGACAGACAGACAGACATATAGACAGACAGATGGATAGAAGGACAGACACAGACAGACAGACAGACAAATAGATAGATAGATAGATAGATAGATAGATAGATAGATAGATAGATAGATAGATAGATAGATAGATAGATAGATAGATAGATAGATAGATAGATAGATAGATAGATCACCTTTCTTGCATGTAGGTATTGACTATTTTGGACCTATAGAAGTCAAGAGAGGTCGCTCTCTCTTGTATCAATGCTATTCAACGATTTTTATGTCGGAGAGGACCAGTACTCACCATCAGAACAGATTGAGGAACCAATTTTGTGGGTGCACAGAAAGAATTAGAGACCACTTTGAACCAGATTAACCATCACAAAATTCAAGAAACATTACTGAGCAATCATGTCAAGTGGATATTTAATCCACCATATGCAGCTCACTTTGGAGGAGTGAGAGGCTAATCAGACTAGTGAAAAAGGTATTGCTTTCAGTGCTAAAACAACAGACACTGGACGACGATATGTTACAAACAGCTTTGTGTGAAGTCGAATGGATTCTCAATGACCGACCCATCACAACTGTATCAGGTGACTCAAATGACCTCGAACCCCTAACACCAAATCATCTACTTCAGCTGAAGTCCAAACCACTCTTACCACCTGGACTCTTCAATAAGGATGACTTATGCTAGAAAACGATGGAAACAATATCTTGCAGACCTTTTCTGGCAAAGATGGACCACTGAATATCTTTCATTGATGCAACAACGGCAAAAGTGGGCCAATATCAAGAGACTTCAAGGTAAATGACATAGTAGTCATAGTAGACCACACAGCACCAAGGAACTCATGGCCTTTGGGTCGTGTAGTAAAGACCCTGCCGGGGCCCCAAGGTCTAGTTCGCAGTGTCTTGGTGAAAACTAGAACCACTGTTCTGCAAAGACCCATCACCAAACTGTCATGATCACCAGTGAGAGTGCTCTATCAGCCACTAGAGGGCACTCCATCCCGGACTATTTCCACCCGTTACATACACTACATATCCCATAACACACTGCCTGGACTCGTCATCACTTCATTGCACCCAGCTGGATTGTATTATGTTATTAGTGTCTGTCTATTTATACTGAGTTGTTTCTGTCTTTGGTTGTGGTTCGTTGTTTAATGTTACATGCACTTTTGGTATCCCTGGTTTTCTGTCTTTTGTGTGTTCTGTTTTTGTTTGGACTGACTTCTGGATTTTTGACCTTTTTGCCTGTTCTTGGATTATGATTTGGATTACCCATTAAACTTCTGCTGCTATTGGATCCTATCTTCTTGTTTTTGTGTGCACCGTGACACAAACTCTGTTTGCTTCAGAAAGCTGAAAAGTCAGAAGCTGACAATACAATGTCAGTCTTCTATAGTCTATTGATGATATGCACGCTTTCACATATCCTGACAAACCTATACATACCATTGCGTGCTCTCACACACCAGTACATACTTATGGTTCCTTACATACATGGACTTTTCAATTTTGCACCACATATACATTCAATGCCTGCACATACATGGACTTCTCATTTTTCGCACCACATGTACACCTGTTGGACTCTTTGTTTCTCTCCATATGGCGCGAACATTATATACATGCATAGCATGAACTTTGGTTTGATGTATGTCAAGACTGTATCCAATTATGTGTGTTCTGGCTCCAATGAATGTTTGTTGTTTGGTAATTGTTCAGCTTTTAGCATTTACAATTAGGGGCCAGGATGTTGGAGCCATATTTGGATACTTGCACACTATTAATTTAAGAGACTTTAATTTATTTATTTTCTATTTCAAATATTATGATTTTGTGGTTTTTTAAAGCTTTGATTGTGTTTATAGTGTGCAATATAACATGTGTTCATGTTTCGCGTGTAAAAAAAACACAGTATTTTTCACATAATTTACTTATCTGTATACCGCTGTTTCCACTGTCATAAAAACGGGCTGATGACTTCCTTGTTCTATGAAGTCCCTCCTTCAGAAATACGTAACGAGTTCTGATTGTGCCAGCGGTTCCTGTGTTGTGATTCGACAGCTCTGAGCGCACCGTGCCCGGAAAAGTCACGCCTCTTACCATAACGTGGAGATGCACGCGCTCAGTGTTATTGTAAACATGTCTTTAATTTTACCCTATCAATTTAAGCCGGAATCAGACCCAGTGATTGGACTGCGGGATGAAAATAACAGCATTTCGACGACATGGCGACAAACACACTCTACAAACGCAACTCTTGTGTATTCCTGTGGGCGGAGGTTAGTCAAAAAACTGTTTTAGTGACGTCATTAAAGAAGGAAGTAGAGGGATGTAGTCCAAACTGGCCGTTCGATGTAGGCGACTTCTGTTAAATAAAATATCTCGCTTGGCATTGAACTTTGAGCTTTAACATTTTACAGATTTTATTTATACTCTAACAACAACATTACACACTAACTAAAGTTTGAAACATGGGATCACGAAGAACGGGACCTTTAAATATAGAAAGAAATTTTATATTGGTTTAATACTTGGACTAACCTGTTTTATATGTATTTACTTGCTCCTCCTCCTTGACGCGTCACTACAGCGCGAAAGTGCAAGTGTTAATAGCCGGTTAGCATTGTTTGGCAGGAACAGGTTAGAGGGTGGAGAGCAACAGTTTCTTCAATTGCATGCTCACACCTGTAGTTGGTATTTTCTGGAATTTGATTTGTATTTTGTTTGAAAAGTGAACCGGAGATCGTGATTAATAAATAACGTTGTGTTTTGTGATGATTGCATCTCCGTGCATGCTTTATGGACAGGACACGTGTATTACACGAAGAGACTCCTCCACTAACCTCAAGGGGCTAACGAAAGTTTTTAAAGATTAGCCGTAACATAGATAGATAGATAGATAGAATGACAGACAGACAGACAGACAGATAGAACAACAGATAGATGGCTAGACAGATAGATATATAGATAGATAGACAGATATGACTCATAATCTCAGTGTCATTCAAATGTCTCAGCTCTAATTAGGCTTGAAATCAGACTCTTCTTTCAGTGTATTTTTAGAGTTCTTCGTCTTCAACAGCATTCTCAAGCTGACAGACACTGAAGACTGTCTAGCAGTTTGAGTGACAGCTCTCTCTCGTCTTATTCATAGCTCATTAAGGGCTTTTATTCTGTCTGATGAGCAGAACTAAACAGCACCAAAGGACAGCATGTGCCACATTCTTGTACTGTGTGAGGATAGATGGGTGGATGGATGCAACAATAAGATCTTTAAAATTGTGTTTTTGTGGCAGGCAACAATGACCAAAAAAAAAAAGAGAGAAAAAGTTCGCTCATGTTGGCCACTTTTTAGCTTTTCAAATAAGAATTTAGAATTCAATATTAGTTCAGTTAATATTGTGGCAAGTGGTGCTCAAAATATTTACTGCACAAAATGAATGATGTTTTAATAGGTTTGTAGTTGCCTCACAGTTAACAGCTTGTTAAGAGTAGATGTAAGATCAGTCTGTTATTAGTCTGTGTTTGTGCATGTGTGCAGTGAAGTCTCAGCTGTAAACACACATTATCCTGCTGGAGCGCAACATTCAAGTCATTTAGGCCTCTGCCAAGATGTGCTGCTCTTCCTCCCTTCATGTCCTCCCTTTCTACAAGTCTTCTGTAACTACTCTTTCATCTGTCAAGAGCAACACTGTTCCTCTGCCTTCCCACTGTTTGTCTTTTATCATCCTACTGAGTCAAACTGCTCAGCTCTCACAATGCTCATCAGTGACCTGCCAGTTCAAGTGTCAAACTCGTTTGAAAAAATCAATTTTCATTCCTTTCATTTTTCTGTGCCTTTGTAGATCTCTACACTGCTATCAAAGGAGCCAGAGAGACTATAGTCAAGCAGATCTGCTATTGCTCAGGGCTATTCACTTCCAAAGGCCCACCGATGATAGGAAAGATAGAGATGTATTTTTCTTCTGCATGTACTTCTGCTTCTTCAGTGTGCTTTCAAAAGCTCCCGTGCGTTGATCATTGTAGCCAATCACAGACTTATCTGATGAGCACGTGAACACAACGGCCAATCAGAGGTGTTTACGAATCTGCTCAACAGCACTCAAAGCGCCAGATTTTTTAAATTTCAGTACCGACCTGGTATTGTGGTCAGTACTTTTGACAACACTAGTTTATACTAAATTTGATCTTTTAATATCACTGTTTAAAGGATTAGTCCACTTTCAAATAAAATTTTCCTGATAATTTACTCATCCTCATGTCATCCAAGATGTCCATGTCCTTCTTTCCTCAGTCGAAAAGAAATTAAGGTTTTTGATGAAAACATTCCAGGATTATTCTCCTTATAGTGGACTTCAATGGACTCCAAACGGTTGAAGGTCAAAATTACAGTTTCAGTGCAGCTTCAAAGGGCTTTAAATGATACCAGACAAAGAATAAGGGTCTTATCTAGTGAAACGATCGGTCATTTTCTAAAAAAAACCCCAACTGTATATGCTTTATAAACACAAATGTTTTTTCCACTTTCCGTACTCTTCAAAAAGCTAATGTTATATGTCCTACACCCTATTCAACTTACGGAACGAACGCGGCGGCAGTTTAGTTTTTTTTAGTAGAATAGGGAAGGCGTAGGACATATGGCGTAAGCTTTTTGAAGAATATGGAAAGCGGAAGCACATGCAGGGTGATCATTTGTGTTTATAAAGCACATACAGTTGTATTTTTTTCGAAAATGACTGATCATTTCGATTTTAGTGATTGAAATGCTGTGGCAGGTGCTGTAAATGGATCACAAGTGCCCAAAACTTGCATTTTGTTCAAGAAGGTCCCCAGTTGCAGATCCCAGCTGAGCTGGGAGTCCTTTCTGTGTGGAGATTGTATGTTCTCTCTGTGTCTGCGTGGGTTTCCCTCACAATCCAAAAACAAGCAGTTTAGGTGAATAGGATGTGCTAAATTAGCCTTAGGTTTGAATGTGTGTGTACACAGTAAAATCCCCAGAGTTAAATCAACTCTGCTCAGAGTACATATGGTCTTTCTCTAATGTTAAAGTAACACTGAAGCAGAGTTAAAGTTAATGAGATAATTAAGCAAATAATAAGGCTGTAACTGAAGTCAGCTGTAGTTCTTGAGTTTCTCTTTTCTTCAGTGATTCTGCTTGTTAACAGCAGGTGTTCATCACTAATGCACAATCATCACTTAATTAATTGTTTAATTTTCTCATTAACTTTAACTCTGCTTTAGTGTTATTTTAACACTATTTAGAGTGGGACCATATGTACTCTGAGCAGAGTTGATTTAACTCCCCAAGCCATGTAATGGGGAGGGTTGGGGAAAGACCTGACAACCTACCCTGGAAAAATCATTGCCAAGAAAATTCATGGACAGTCTCTTGTGTATGGCAAGAGCTGGCCATAGAATCACCATAGAAGGTCTGGTCATAGAATCGTATACAACTAAAATGGTAATAGATATGTAGATAGATGAAAAAGAGCAGCGTGAACATTCTTCAAAATTTCCCCTTTGTGTTTAGAAAAAAATGTGACAGATTTTTCATTGAAAATTTCATTGAAGTGAATCGTAAGTGAAGCATTGAAAGGGCCAGACCTTAGATTTGCCCTTCAATTAAGTTGCATAACTGGCTGTTATGATGTTTCTTTCACATTCCCAGCTTCCATGCTTTTTGCTTCGCCTCGCTAAAGTGAGTCATAGCAGTAGTTGAATGTGCTACATGAAAAAAAAAATCAATGTGGCTTATCAAATAATCATATATGCATTCTGCAAGAGCACACTAGATCTGTCTGTGAATGCATGTGCATGCAAATTACTGGAAGAAAGCAGAAGGCAGCAGCAAAGAGAAGATTTACACGTGTGGGAGAGAGAATCTAAAAATGATAGCACAGAGACGGGATCCAGATCCAGCTGATTGGTATCCATAGTAACAACAGCGGAGGCAAGTGTCGTGAGTTGTTTGTGATGCACACCAACGTTAGTTCACGCGCTCACACACAATAACAATCACAAAAACAATTCAGTCCATTATCTTTCCATCCTTCAAGAAACAAAGAATGAAAAAACTGGATGTTTAGAACTATATTTCTCACCATTTTTTGGAGCATCACCATGCGACTCCACCATCACTCCACACACAACTTCACATATTCATGAAAGAGTATGTGGCGAGTAAGTAGCTAAACATTTAATATTTAATGACTGTTTTATGATTGAAATATTCAGCGACCAACAGTAATGTCCAGTGATGGAAACTACTCGTCATATTTATGAAATTTTGCTATTTTGAATTGAAAACATGCTATTATTTGATTAATTTGAAATTATTAATGTAATTCATAATTGAGTGTGATGTGACAAAAAAACGTTTTGCATTTTTGACATACAAGACATACAAATGAGAGTGACTATAACTCACCTCCACAAATAGGAAACATGGTACAATGGAGCTACTGCTCTTCACAGCAGGCTTCTCTTCTGCTGCCATTGTAGATCCCTCTTCTTTCTGCTCTGTTCCTCCTCACGCTCTCCCACTTTAGTCTTCTCACATGAAAGAAAAAGAGAGAAAGAACAGGTCAGGAGCTAGAAAACTCAATTACAATAACTTATTTTTCCTGGCACGTCTGAAGCACGTCTCTTGTTTGACTGCATTAAAAACATAACCCATAAACTAAATATTATATTTCAAACAGTTGATTGGTGATGAACATGAAGCAGGGCAACAACTGACTGCTGCATGGAGCCTATAGAATGCCCCTAGATTTCAAAATATCAGGACAAAAATGCCCCTGTATGAGTTGTTGTCTCATATTTATATCATAGGATATAGTTAATCAAACTCTTGTCCGTCTCAGAGCAACACACAGAGGTGTTTTGTTTCTGAATGAACCTGATGTTCTAGTGAACCGATGATACAACGGCCTATTTATAAAAAGAGCGAATGAATGACTCTTACTCATTTAGACATTTACTGCCACCTACTGGCAGTTTTATTTCCTTTTTTAGAAGATCATTTCATTGAAAAAAAAAAAAAGAATTTCATATTTTGGGGATAGTTCACCCTATGTCGTTTAAAATCTGTATGACCTGTATGTCTTTGTTTTGTGGAACATAAAAGAAGATATTTTGAAGAATGTTGGTAACCAAACTGTTTTGGTCTCTAAATAAATGCCAATTTAGATGCAACTTCTGAAAATGAAAAGTCATGGCTGTTGCAGCCTAAAAGTTTATGCGTAATGAAGTCTATGTTGAATAATAAAAAAAACAAAACTTTCTAAAGCTACTTTTTGTAATGTCTATTTGATGCTCATTTAACACAATAATGACTTTAAATTATCTTTTGGGGTAATTTCTTAGCCGAATTTGATGTGCAATTAATTAATTAAAATTAATCAATCAGCACCATAATGTGTGTATGTATATATATATATATACACACACCAACAATAAAGGCTCATATATGTTTTAAAATGATGGGCATGATTGGCTGATCTCCGAAACAAAGCATTCCCCAAACCTGCAATGGAAAATATTTATTATTTACATATTAAAATGTGCTATTGTGTTTCATGATTATTTATTTATTGTATTTCCTGTTCTTGTAAACACTTCATAGAAAATTATTTTATTACCACTGACAGTTACATGACCCCCCAAAAAGGTTTTAAATATAAATGGTAAACTGAAATACTACAAGACTTGCTGTTTACAAACTAGATCTTTTTGGATCAATTAAGGTATATATGACAATAAGGTATAACTATTGTGTTAAGAACAAATGGTGCAACAGCTTTAGCAGGTTACAATCTAATTAGTAATTTTACTTTAGGATTTAATTACAAACAGCTGGTCTAAACCTACCAAGAGCTCTCTAGGACTGGAGTTTCATTCATCTGTGAACCACCAAGCAGCATTTTGTCAGTAGGTCTGTTCAACATCACAGCGTAAGCCTCTGAGTTCAGGACAGGGAAATGAATATCACATGAAGCCAAGCACTAAAGCCCAACGACAGAAAGCATCTAGTACATGCCTCCGCTTTTAGTGTGCCTTAAGCTCACAGCGGTGGAGCGGTCAACATTATACATCTGTCAGTGTGCGAGTCCTCAGATAATGTAAAAAAAAAGGTGCGGCGGATCCCAGCATTTTTTAAACCTTTCCTCGTTGCGGGGCAACACTGGAAGGTTTTCTAAAAAGTCGGCCCATGTGCCGTTTTAACATCTTTGAGGAAAAAGGAAGCTAAAATGCGTGATCCATGAGAGAGACGTGCTCTAATGTAAGACTCCAGGGGTAAATATAACTGTAACAAGCAAAGTGGACAACCAGGAAGAAGGTTTAAGAACAAATTGGGTCTCTCTTGCTCACTCACTGTTGATGGTGCTTTTGTGCAGTCTGGCTTTTGTTAACATGTGCTTTGATAATTATGTACTTGATTCAAGCTTTAAAAAATGATGTAGGTAAATTGTCTGGAAGAGCATATGGTCCACTCATGTTTAGTCTCAGACGGCACGCCTACAGACCAGCCATGCGCCCATTACGGACCGTCTGTTGCGTTTTACACACAAAAATTGCAAGGTCGTAATCAAAATTGTCGGCTAGAATCTTACTGCTCTTGTTCATTTGAGTTTTTCAGTTCGCCAGGAAACAAAGTCAAGCTTACAACATGGTACCAGTTTTATACAATGAACATATAAAATTTGTTTATTATAGGAAAATACCTCCAGTGTATATACATCCCTTTTAATATGACATGACGAAATAGGTTCAATTTAAACAATGTTTAAAAAAAATGTAAAATGCCTATTTGTATAGACTGAAGTACCATTATTTCCCCATGCATTATGATTGTGTTCAGATGGCACTAAATGAGCAGGTTTTGGTCAGAATAAACTGCAAAGTTGGCCAGACTTTGTTGATAGTCGAAAGTCTGGCTCTGTATGACTAACTCATGTGTATCATACAATCTACAGAGCCAAGCTGACAAACAAACACAAGGGCAATGACTAAAATAATGAATTATCCTGAAAGAGCCACTTCAAAAGGAGGGCTTTTCTAGAGATGGAGGGTTGCCGGATTACCACAAATCGAGGCTAGGCTGCTACAGTATATCCTCAGAGGACACTTGAGCTTCAATTAGTACAGTCAAGCGGTTGTGGGTTCCCAGAGCAGACCAACTCCATTACAACCCAAAGCTTGCCCTGACTTTCCATTATGGTTCATGTATGAAAATATAGACAGTCTGTACCAGCTTTCATATTACATTAGTGTTCAGAATGGTTGTTATTAAAGGGTGGTGAAAAGTAAAGCAAAACAGTCTCCTCAAGGTCTTTAGCTTTGCATCTAATCCTATAATAGAGCATTAGTTGTCTTCACCAACGCAAACTGGCATTTACAACACACAAAAAACAAGACAGACATGGTTTGGTAAAACAAATGTTTAGTAAAATTACATGCAATGTTTGAGTACATTTGACTAAAATAAATTAATGGCATAATAAAAATACCAGCTAAAATTAAATGAAACCACAACCAAATAAATCAATTCCTCATGGACAAATTCAAGTCCCGCACTACAGTTTTTCTTGTTCGAGAAGCCGTTTCACTCAAATATACACTGATCAGGCATAACATTATGAGCACTGATGGGTGAATAACAATGATTGATTATCTCTTCATCACGGCACCTGTTAGTGGGTGGGATATATTAGGCAGCAAGTGAACATTTTGTCCTCAAAGTTGACGTGTTAGAAGCAGAAAATATGGGAAAGCGTAAGGATTTGAGCGAGTTTGACAAGGGCCAAATTGTGATGGCTAGACGACTGGATCAGAGCATCTCCAAAACTGCAGCTCTTGTGGAGTGTTCCCGGTCTGCATCTATCAGAAGTTGTCCAAGGAAGGAAGCGAAGGCTGGCCCATGTGATTCGATCCAACAGACAAGCTACTGTAGCTCAAATTGCTCAAGAAGTTAATGCTGGTTCTGATAGAAAGGTGACAGAATACACCGTACATCACAGTTTGCTGCATATGGGGCTGCACCACCGAAAGCGCCAACAGTGGGCACGTGAGCATCAGAACTGGACCATGGAGCAATGGAAGAAGGTGACCTGGTCTGATGAATCACGTTTTCTTTTACATCACGTGGATGGCCGGGTGCGTGTACGGCGCTTACCTGGGGAACACATGGCACCAGGATGCACTATGGGAAGAAGGCAAGTCAGCGGAGGCAGTGTGATGCTTTGGGCAATGTTCTGCTGGGAAACCTTGGGTCCTGCCATCCATGTGGATGTTACTTTGACACGTATCACCTACCTAAGCATTGTTGCAGACCATGTACACCCTTTCATGGAAACAGTATTCCCTGGTGGCCGTGGCCTCTTTCAGCAGGATAATGTGCCTTGCCACAAAGCAAAAATGATTCAGGAATGGTTTGAGGAGCACAGCAATGAGTTTGAGGTGTTGACTTGACCTCCAAATTCCCCAGATCTCAATCCAATCGAGCATCTGTGGGATGTGCTGAACAAACAAGTCCGATCCATGGAGGCTCCACCTCGCAACTTAATGGAGTTAAATGGTTAACTGAGGTTCGGGAGCGGGGCCACGCCTCAACCAATCACCTGACTTCTCAAAACCTTCTTATATCGGGCCGCCCCCTTCAGTACTGTTTGTCTCGTTCTCTCAAACCCTCCCTTTCTCTCCCTCTCTCATCCATTAAACCATCCTTACCATCCCTGTTCTCTTCCCTTCCAGGTTGTATCGGGGGGTCCTAATCACTCGGCCTACATCTAACTGAGATAATGCCCCCACTCTGAGTCTCCCGGCCACCAACACTAGACGCCCGGATCAATCTGATTACTCTTCATCCTCTCCCTATTCATCCCTAACCGATTAACATCCCTTTCCCCTTCTTCTTCATCCACTCCCTATTCATCCCTAACTGATTACCATCCCTTTCCCCTTCCACTTCATCCTCTCCCTATTCATCCCTAACTTTCTTTAATAAATAATTCTCCAACATTTATGGTTGTGGCATGGTCCTTGCTTGTGAACAAGACTTAAAGGATCTGCTGCTAACATCTTGGTGAAGATACCACAGCACACCTTCAGGGGTCTACTGGAGTCCATGCCTTGACGGGTCAGGGCTGTTTTGGCAGCAAAAGTTGGACGAACACAATATTAGGAAGGTGGTCATAATGTTATGCCTGATCGGTGTAATTCACAATAGGTTAGAAAAGACTTTAATCATGGTTGCAGAAAAAGTGAATCAAGAGTTTTGCAGAACAAGGTAAACTTGCCTGCAAGCTGCAAGTGCGTTTTGGGTGGTTGCTAAGTGTTTGCTTACTAGCCCAAGTCAGAAGATCCCTCAAAAGAGTCTCTATGATATTTAAGAAGGCAACAACATAAATCCCACCAAGGAAAATAAATCCTATTGCTTAGAAAAAGTAATAGCACACCTCTCGTTATAGCACAAATGAAGCAGGATGAATTATGGAGCAATGGAAACACTGATGCTTGGTAGTTCACCCAAAAAAATCATACTTACCTTCATGCTGCTCTATATGCATATCATTCTTCTGCAGAACACAAAAGAAGATACTATGAAGGATGTTGGGGTCCAAACTAAATATGAACGACAGGAGGATGAGAAAATGATGACAGAAGTATCATTTCTAGGTGAACTATCCCATCAATAAATAAATATCCCTTTATGCATCATGTACAAATGAAAATCAAAAGCATAAACCAAGACTACACGACTTACTCTGTCTCTCGTCTCGCCCTCTTCTCTGCTTTCCTTCATTTATCCAAACCAACAATAATAAAACACATGCTCAAGAGCGTAATCCTCTTGCTGGCGTGCTGTTGTAAGCACCTGGATTACACTGTGTAAGTCTATCGCTCTACTGTCAATCATCGATTTGAACGTGTCTCTGGGTTTCGACCATGCACGTTTCAAATCACCTCATGCATCATCCGGCAGCATCGCAATTTCAAGCTATTAAAGGTGGGGGATGTATGCGAAGGCAATAAGAGCGTAAAACTCTAAAGGGATTTCGCCATACAGGGTAATTGGAGCTAGCGTTTGGGGAATACCACACCCCCATCCTTGCTTCTTCATGTCCTTCTGATTTCCAGCGATATGGGGCAGGAAACATAACTCATCCTTCCAGGGTGACTCACTCCAAAGCGGCCACACTCACCGTGAAATTACAGTCATGCACCGTACACAATGGAAGAAACCCTGACCAGAAGCATGCACAGTTAGATGGATAGCCACACTTACTTCACACCCTGCAGCCGTCGCGATGGATTCCTATGCAGTGGCCATAACGCGCGTTTGCCATGGAACTCCTGTGCAGCTTTCCTCTCCTCGTCCTTCCTTCTATCCTCCCACCCACACGGGATTTTTCTCGTGGAGCGTTTCCTCACATTAGCGTATGCAGATGCGCTCACGGTCTGTGTGCAAACCGCACTCGCATGCACAGGCGGATCCTCCTTAATGAGGCGTGAGAGATTAAAGCGTCACCTCAACCGCAGCTCTCCAGTGCGGCTGCAGAGAATGCGCGTGTGTGCGACGGGGAGTCTGATTTGTATTCAAGCTCGTGCCTCTCTCTCCCTCACTCTCCTCAGGTAACGGTATGAGCTGTAGTGAATGTAGGTTAATGTTAAATTCAAACTGATCTGCAGTAGGTCATAGTTTGTCAAGCCTGTCAGTCTCTACATTATGTAAAACAAAGAGTTACATTACACCCATTAGTGGTGTTTGCTATAGCATGCATCAGTATTACTGTCAAGGAGTGTTGATAGTAATGCATGCAGTATAATGAATGAACAGTGGCCCATATAAAACAAATGGCTGCAATAATTGTGGATAATATTGGTTGCCAAAGGCTACAATGTTAAAGGGGTAGTTCACCTAAAAAGGAAAATTCTGTCATTTATTACTCACCCTCATGTCGTTCCACACCCGTAAAACCTTCATTAATCTTCGGAACACAAATTAAGATATTTTTGTTGAAATCCGATGGCTCCGTGAGGCCTACATAGGGAGCAATGACATTTCCTCTCTCAAGATCCATAAAGGTACTAAAAACATATTTAAATCAGTTCATGTGAGTACAGTGGTTCAATATTTATATTATAAAGCGACGAGAATATTTTTGGTGCGCCAAAAAAACAAAATAACGACTTATTTAGTGATGGCCGATTTCAAAACACTGCTTCAGGAAGATTCGGTGCATAAATGAATCAGTTTATCGAATCATGATTCGGATCGCGTGTCAAACCGGCAAACTGCTGAAATCACGTGACTTTGGCGCTCCGAACAGCAGATTCGACACGCTGATTTATTTATGATCTGAAGCTTCCTGAAGCAGTGTTTTGAAATCGGCCATCACTAAATAAGTCGTTATTTTGGTTTTTTTTGGCGCACCAAAAATATTCTCATCACTTTATAATATTAATATTGAACCACTGTACTCACATGAACTGATTTAAATATGTTTTTAGTACATTAATGGATCTTGAGAGAGGAAATGTCATTGCTCCCTATGGAGGCCTCACGGAGCCATCGGATTTCAACTAAAATATCTTAATTTGTGTTCCGAAGATTAATGAAAGTCTTAGAGGTGTGGAACGGCATGAGGGTGAGTAATTAATTACATTATTTTCAGTTTGAGGTGAACTAATCCTTTAAACAATTCAATTTGTACCTCTGATTTTTTATAACTGTCCATAGCAGGTGTTTAGGATCAAGATCTGAGTCAGAACTCCACAGTTTTTCTATGCAAATTCTCATGGGAAATGATTGATTTCGGTCATTGTAAGCAGTTAAAAGTACTTTATCATTCCTTCAAAAAGTACAATTCTATCATCATTTACACTCACCCTTATGTCGTTACAAAAATACAACTGTTTTTCTACTAAGGAACACAAAAGATGATATTTTGAGCATTTCTTTGTGCACACAATGAAAGTCCAATGTTCTTTTGTCTTCAAAAGATCTTTTGTTCTGCAGAGGAAAGAAAACTAAATGCATTTGGAATGACATGAAGCGACATTTTTGGGTGAACATTCATTTAAAGGCACAATATGTACGATTTTTGGATTAAAATATCCAGAAACCACTAGAACAATGTTATATATTTTGTTGACTTGTGTACTTACATTATCCCAAATGTTTTCAAGAATGTTTAAATCCAGAGAAATAAGCAGTTTTAACCAGGACACGGACCGTGTACCGCCTATCAATGACATCCCATGTTACTCTCGATTTCTGGTTTTATTTTGTAGAAACCATGGAAACACCAAAGATGCTTTAATATATTACAGTTTTTTTCAATTGCTAACATACTTTTGTCCAATCTGTAGTCACATTTTAAAAACTCTAAACACATTTAGCAGAACATCCATCTGTTGTGGCCATACCATTAACATAATTCATGTCGTTTTCACACAAAATGCAGTCAATTAACACGTTTTTTAAAATGCTTAGACTTTCTTTTCATACCCCATACCAAAATCATGGATCTTTCTCATCTTATTTGCAAATGCTTAAACACAGCAAGTCAGAAATTAAGACCCAATGTTCCAATCTTTAAATATAGGATAAAACCTATACTTTTGTAACAACAGCAGTACTGAAAAAGTACTGGAAAAAATATAAAACAAATTAGCAGATCACTGAAACATTGAAAAATAGCAGATTCCAGTCTCATTTGGAGGCACAGTCAGGTGTTGAACTTCTTTCCATTTCATGGACACACAGTAAAATAGGACTCTATGAATCTGATTTGTTCAGTGTGTATGAAGAACAACACAAAGGAGCAGAGAGAAAATAATGTCTGGGTGAGGGAGAGAAATAGATGAAGGAGGAGAGGAGAAGTTGGATCAGGACAAGGGAGAAGAAGAGTTAGGGGAGAAGAGGAAGAATGTGTGCTGGATTTTGCATCTCTGTGTTTTCCCCCCTTACACATGTAGAACCAAAGAAAGCTTAATTCTGCCATGAATAGAAAATAAAAAAGGTAATGTGACTTTTTTATCTCAATTCCTATTTTATATCCAAGTTCTGCATAGGGGACTCATTTAACCAGCTGCCCTGAGCTATTCTGTTACTTTCTTCTTCTTCTCTTTTTCTACTGTACATTATATAAAATAATGGCTCACTTCTGTTGCCAAGAATGAACACATTCAGCACTCAACCAAAAATGTAGAATGGCTTACATTCATTATACTATTACTGCAGTAAAAGAAAACTGAATTTTAAAAACTATGGATTTTTATATTTTCTGCAGGTAGAACTGAAGCATGACAGTAATGCAGTTTTCATAATGCATATTTTGACAGTCATTGCGCTTTGATTGACTATATGTTCATGATGGATAGAAAACTAGTGCTAGTGTTTGACAGAACGACTTTTGACAGAATGACTTTTGAATCAGGTTTGCTGTGTTTTGGTAGAGTTAGTATGTGTTGAAAAAGGTTTTTAGCATTTTAAAATGTAGAGTTTGTGTTTACTTAACAAAATATGGTTTTTGGCAGAAAATTAACTATTTGTCTAATTGTGTGATGAAGGTGTGTTGCTGTGTTAAGAGTTTAGAAAAAGTACATTAAGTATTGGTAAACGCTTGTTAGCAATTGAAAAAAAACTGTAGGTGTTTTATTGGACAGGAGAGTAGTACCATGTTTTACCATGACTATCGATCTTGCTTACTGCAGTGTGCAACAAGAGTCTCATATTAGCCACCGAGCGAACGCACAGAGTAGCACTGTAACGAATGTTAACATACAAATGTATCTAATGTGATAAAACAGCACTGCAGAATAATAAAAGCTTCTCTGCTCTCGAGCTGTGTGTCGCGCTCTAGCGGCTTCGTTCCACTCCAACGGCTTTCACCCACACCCTGCTTCATACTACAGTAATGTTAATAAATCTTTAATACATTAACTCATCTATGAATATGATTCCTGCCCAAGTTTTTAACTGGTGGTCAATAAAACGTATGAAGGACCAGAATATCATTGAGACTTAAAGGAACTTTAAAGGAAATTTCCACTTTTTTGAAAATAGGCTCATTTTCCAACTCCCCTAGAGTTATAAACAGTTGAGTTTTACCGTTTTCGAATCCATTCAGCCGATCTCCGGGTCTGGCGGTACCACTTTTAGCATAGCTTAGCATAGTTCATTGAATCTGATTAGACCGTTAGCATCTCGCTCAAAAAAATTACCAAAGAGTTTCGATATTTTTCCTATTTAAAACTTGACTCTTCTGTAGTTACATTGTGTACTAAGACCGACGGAAAATGAAATGTTGTGTTTTTCTAGGCCGATATGGCTAGGAACTATACTCTCATTCCGGCGTAATAATCAAGGATCTTTGCTGCCTTACCATGGGTGCAGCAGGCGCAATGATATTACGCAGCGGCTGAGAGTATATAGTTCCTAGCCAAATAGGCCTAGAAAAAAACGTTTCATTTTCCGTCGGTCTTAGTACACGATGTAACAACAGAAGAGTCAAGTTTTAGATAGGAAAAATATCGAAACTCTTTGGTCATTTTTGAGCGAGATGCTAACGGTCTAATCAGATTCAATGAACTATAAGCTATGCTTAAAGTGGTGATTGGCTGAATGCATTCGAAAACGGTAAAACTCAACTGTTTAACTCTAGGGGAGTTGGAAAATGAGCCTATTTCCAAAAAATGTGGAGTGTTCCTTTAAGGATGGACCTAGCAATGTCCTAGCAACCATCACACTGTAGCAATGGGTTTTTTGATGAGCAAGCTCCATTCACATATTTTCAGAAACTGACAATATCTATTTAGAGATTAAAGCAACAAACCTTTGTCTGAATTAAAAAGATTCTGGATATTCATTTAATGTTATTTGCAAATAACAAAGGCATGACTGACTGGAGCAAATGCAAATATAATCTGAAACTAAAGCAGATTGCATGTCTCAAGGGTGATTTATATGCATTATAGCAGTCCATTGGGTGCAAATGGGACTTAACCTTTTACCACTATGTGTGTGTGTGCGTGTGTGTGTGCATGTGTGTGTTATTGGACAGCTCTGCTTAACATCAATCCCTTGAGTCCTGCATTCAGTCAGGCATTGCTGCTCACACTTGATCATTCCAATAAGGGGGGTTTCGGAGAAAGAGAAAAATCGATAAAGACCTTAAATGCTTCATATTTCTGCTCTGCATGTCAGCTATACAAACAAACAGCTGCATTATATTTTCCAAGACCTGAAGGATACATAAAAACAAAAAGGTCAAAATCATGAATATGTTAAAAAGCATGAATGTACAGCACATAAATGTTACATAATAATTGAACCAGTTGTTTCTGATTATTGTTTTTTTTTTTTTTTTTTGCAAAAGCAGGCATCTGCATCACTATTATTGTCATGTAACTCATTCTGCAAAATTTATGCTACAGACATGAAATTATGTGATTTGTTGACGAGATCCGTGCTAAGCACTCAGACTTATGATTTGTGCAAAAAAATACTATTGACTTACATTGAAGAAGTAACTGTGACTATATTATTTTGGTGAAACTCAGTTTCGCTTGGCACAAGATGGGAAATTGCGCCATGCAACTTGAGTTTAGCACAGATTTTATGGGCACATTTTCACTGTTACTGGATTTGCATAACTCCTTCAGTGAATTAGGTGCTAAAGCGACGCAAACAACTCATGCAAATAAAGGGCACTATCAGCAGGTGCAATTCATTCTTCCTCTCATCTCCCCCACAGTGTTATGTACAATGGGTAAATGAACATCATGTTTCATTAGAGCCTGTTTCAGAAGATCTTATAGAACCTCTAGTTCCCTAGAAAAAATGGCTTTCTTTCTTGCCGCCACGCGGGAAATGATGCGTGTTATTCAGCGCACCAGATGGAGGACTGATACAGACTACACTGATGCGACAGGCAAATAAACGGCCATCCCTCATTAAAATTCATGACTAAAAAAAGAGGCCATAGCTAGGAAGCAGTCAGAACGGACAGGTTGCATTCCTGCCTTTTTTCCCAGTAAAGCACAACTGTGCTAAAATTGTGGGAAAAAAACCTCCCTGTGTTTCTATAGCAGTATTTTTTACATCTTACACATTGTATTGCAGTTTAACAGGCTGGTGTTTCTTATTTCAGTTGCATTTATTGGGCTATAGGAATTATAATCCCTTTATAGGAACATATATTTCTGCTTAAGCAACTTAAAAAGACAATATGAAAACAAAATTTACTTTCTTAAGACATGTTCCTGATCACAAATACAACACAGGAGATCTAAAGATCTAAATTATTCAGATTGAGAAACTAACCATGTCCTCTCACATGTTCTGTCATGACACATGAATCTGATCTGTACTCATTGGTATGAGGTGCCGTCACAATCAATGTCTCAACGCATCTTCACTGCCATTTACAAATGATAAATGAAAAAAAAAGAGAATAAAACCTTATTGCTCGAGATCATACTTTCATAGCCCAGGAGACATCCAAAAGGTGCCAGTTATGTTTTATTTTAATATTTTTTGTTGAGATAATGTAGATTGAGATTTGATTTTGGTGTCTGGGCAAATCTGAAGACAATGTGAGAATATAATCATGACGTGAAGTGAGATAACTAAAGGCTTTTTTGTCACTAGAAAAAGGGAGAATCTGGAGATAGACTCTCTGTTTAATCTCACTGTAAAAAATAATACTGTATAATTTTAACAGTAAAAGTAAATTGTTATCTGTAAAAATGCTATAGTAAGTTATGAAAAGCTGTAGTTTTTGAGAGTAAAAAAAAAGTAATACTATAATTTACAGTGGAAAATCGTAAAATGACATTCCCAGAATTCCATGTGTGACAATTCAAATGTAAATAACTTTTTCTTATTATTTTTAAATCAGTATATGTACATTTGGGTTTTGTTACATATTGTGTTGTTAAATTACTGTTTACTGCATTATATTAGTGCCATGTGCGACTTTTATATTTGTGTGGCATCTCTATAGTATTAGTAAATAATGTGGGTTTTCCTGTTTCTAAGGTGGTTGTCAGTACATTAGAATAATACAAAACATTTTTAGTATTTTATTAACAACATATCAGTTAATTAAATGTTTGTTTTTTTACAGTAAATTTATGTTCAATCCGTAAAAAAAAAAACAGCAGCTGCGGTTGCCAGACCATTACCATAAAAATATGGGAGCTACATTTTACCATAATGTTCACAGATTTTTTAATGTTTTTATTTATACAGTGTAAGAGTTCTAAGAGTTCCACCCTTAGCATGAATGGCTGCTTCAAAATATCCCAACATGCCACTGAATGAATATTTCAGGCATGAGAGGCAAACCAAATGTGTGTGCATGTATGTTCATGCGTGTGAGAGCATGTATAGTGCATTTCACTGCACACTTCATTTCTGTCAGAAAAATTAATGTTCTACTGACCTTTATCGACTTAAAAATGCCTCTGTGAGCATCCCGGCAATACATTCACTTTAAATTGATAATTACGCAATGAAAAGAGTATTATTTTACGTTCATCCATCAAAATCAATGTCATTCCAAACAATATTACTATTACTTTAAAGTCAACATGAAATTCACTGCATTTACTTAAATCAGTTTGCATTACTCCGAAAGAAAAATAATTTCCTCACTCCACATCATCCATCATTTCCTCATAATTATGTACATAAGCCGCGTTTCCACCGCAGGAACTTTTCCCAGGAGCTAGGAACTTTGGGGTGGTATTCGGTGTGTTTCAATCACAGGAACCAGGGTCTAAATGAAGTTCCAGGTAAAAGTTTTCTTCTCAGAAAGTCCCTGCTCATGAGGTAGTACTTTTTAGTTCCAGAACTTTCGAGGGTGGGACATTTGCACTGAACATGCTGATTGGTTGAGTTCACACAGCATTTTGATTGGTTGACCTCACACAGCATTTTATTTCAACCATCGTTTTTTTTAAAGTCTGTTGTGGTGCGTGCAGTGAGAGTTGTTTGCTATTCGAATCAACAATGGAGTTTAAAAATACGACAGATGGACTGACGATGAGGTTCAGGCTTTAATAAGCTTATATGCAGAGGATGAAATCCAGCGGGAACTAGAAAGTATGCAGTACATCACCGGACTATCTTCACGGTACTTTAGACCGCTATGGAAACACAGCTAGCAACTGGTTTGGGGGGAAAAAGTTCCTGGGACAAATTGTTGGGTAATTTCGATGGAAACCCAGCTATAGTGTCTGAAACAACTTTGCTTTCTGCCAGGCATCACCGATAGCTATTTATTCACTCTTGATTGAACTTGAACTTGATTGATTGTTTTCACTGTTATCACCAGTGTTAGGGAAAGTTACTTTTAAAGGTGCCATCGAATGTTTTTTTTTTACAAGATGTAATATAAGTCTAAGGTGTCTCCTGAATGTGTCTGTGAAGTTTCAGCTCAAAATACCCCATAGATTTTTTTTTATTAATTTTTTTAACTGCCTATTTTGGGGCATAATTAGAAATGCGCCGATTCAGGTTGCGGCCCCTTTAATTCTCGTGCTCTCTGCCCCCGGAGCTCGCGCTTGCCTTAAACAGTGTATAAACAAAGTTTACACAGCTAATATAACCCTCAAAATGGATCTTTACAAAGTGTTCGTCATGCATGCTGTATGTATGCTTCGAATTATGTGAGTATTGTATACTGTTATATTGTTTACATTTGATTCTGAATGAATTTGAGGCTGTGATCCGTAGCTAACGGCTAATGCTACACTGTTGGAGAGATTTGTAAAGAATGAAGTTGTGTTTATGAATTATACAGACTGCAAGTGTTTAAAAATGAAAATAGCGACGGCTCTTGTCTCCGTGAATACAGTAAGAAATGATGGTAACTTTAACCACATTTAACAGTACATTAGCAACATGCTAACAAAACATTTAGAAAGACAATTTACAAATATCACTAAAAATATCATGATATCATGGATCATGTCAGTTATTATTGCTCCATCTGCCATTTTTCGCTGTTTTCCTTGCTTGCTTATCTAGTCTGATGATTCAGCTGTGCACAGATCCAGACGTTAATAAGTTTTTATGGAAAGTAATGCATTGCATTACTTTTGTGTTACTTTGCTCACCATGGGTTGGACTTGCTTGTCTGATTTTGAACAAAAAGACAAAATAAAAAGTATGTTTGGCAAATGTAAAGATCGTTTCACACTAAAAGTGAAATTAATAAGCCTCAGGCTTAAGGAAGTGCAAACTTACTTCTGATTTCTCTCAACATGGCAACAGGAGAGTTGTCAGTCGATAAATGGGCAAACAAAGTAACTTGTGTTACTTTTTTGAAAAAGTAACTCTGAAAATTAGTTGTAAACCTGAAAGTAATGCGTTACATTACTAGTTACTTGAAAAAAGTAATGTGATTACGTAATTCACTTTACTTGTAATGCGTTACCCCAACACTGGTTATCACCAATGGCTTTCTACAATAATGCAGTAAATTAATGCTTGCTTACATTGATATATTAAACATTCAATAACAGCAAATAACAGATCTGAAAAAGAAGAAAATTATAGTTAAAATAAAGCAGTTGCCTACAACCCCCCCTGATAGGAAACATCCACATTACACCATCTAATGAATTCATTGAATATCATTCAATAAATAAATAAAAAGTTTTTTATGTTTTTTTTTTTTTTTTTTTTTTTTGGTGATATTTTGAACTAAAACTTATCCCTGAAAAATAGATTTCTTCAGTATTATGTTTTTTTTTTTTTTTTTTGGTCATGCATATGGGGTCAGAAGGGAGCAGATGTGAGTTGGGTGATGTGGAAGCATGTCATATTTTAAGGCCTGGGGCTCTCTGGGTTCCTCTGAATACAGCATGGTCGAAATCCAGAGTAGAAAGTGTTTGTGAGTCACGCCAGAGCAAATCTCCTGCAAACAGGCAGAACCCTCGGGATATGAAAGATGGAGCCATTTAGAGGAACCAAGAAACTGGAGGATTGTGCTATAGGAATCATGAAAGAATTATGGAGACAATGAGTCATTATCATTAGTTAGTACACACTCATTTGGAACAAAGAGGAATATATAAATACACTATGACAGTGGCTTATGATTTTATGTCACTATTTGGCATAGATTCATAAAGAGCCAGCTTATACTAAAGCTAAAGACAGACTTATTTATCTGTGGTTACTCACTGGAAACGGTTGGCTGATGAAGGTGCTGAAGTGGGAATTAATTTGACAGAATGACTGATGGCAGGGCACTGCAAGCCAACAGTTGCAGATATGAACACAAAAGAACAAAATGGTGCTCTGGAGTATGAGCTTGTTTATTATTTATGCATTTTGGCCATATAGCCCTATTGCTATATGGAATGACTCTATGGATCATAAAGGCGCACATAAACCTCCACGGAAATATCCATGAATCAAACCTGCAGTGAAATGCTAACAGCTATCATCACAATAATACCATTATCTTGAAGCTTTCACTGAAATATACAGTAGAAACAAAAACAGCTGCAGTATAATTATTGTTCCATTAGAAATCAGCCATATTTTACTATAATGCATATTCATAAAGAATATCTATTGCCATGCTCACACTATTAACAGCATTTCTTTACTGTTAACTCAATGTTGTAGTGCGATGTACATAAAGTAATCAGGTGAACGTTCATGCTAAGGTGAAGCTATAAGTGGACTCTATAAATCTGCACTTTCACTGAATTTAAATGAGATGAGAGTTGGAAAGATCCCTCTGGCATGATGGCTGAGAACTCTAGAGCTGTATCAGCATTAGTCAGAACATCTGCAGACATCAGCATCTCTGCCATCAATCTACAGCAGTCCTGCAACCTCTAACCAGGACATTTATAGAAGACTTGACTGTTGGCTGATTGCTTTTACATCTGAATTTGAGGCACTCTATAACAACTAAAACTGAGTTGATAGAGGTAAACAGTCAGGGAGACCCATCAGCACCTTCTGATGTTAGAAGTAGCCTATCTAGTTCAGTCATAAATCTCTAGATGGCACAGGCTGATTGGTCCTTTACATGCAATCTGCAATCAATCACATCATTACCGCATGACACAAGCTGATTGGCTTCTGCTGATCCTGCAGCCAATGAGATTGCTTGCTAAACATTTAAATAGTCTGGTTGAGTGTTTGCTGTAAACTATCAGAGTTCCTCTGAACCCCTCCAGCTCCCCAGCTCCACCTGCCACGGGATTTATGTATGTCTATTTACATATATGTGTATATGTCTATTTATGTATATTTAAGTATATGTCTAGTCTGTGAGAAAAATATAACATGTGATAACAACATATACTGAATAAAAACAAACAAACAAACAAACAAATGCCATATATATTGTTTGTTACAGAGAATAGTGCCTTAAACCCCAGTATGCTCTTAAAAACAAACATTTTAAAATGTGTTATGCAATCAAATATTGCTAGTGTTCATCAGAAAAAAGCCGTCTGATGTGCCAGTTGCTGAGCAGATTGCTTTCATGTTTGGGTCTTAAAGGCAGGGTAGGCAAAAAAATGTATAAAAAACTTTTTTTCAAAATTTGTTTAAACTTTATTTATATATCAATACATAATTAAAATGTAAGTACTCTGAAAAAGAAAGTATAAAAATCGAGTGTCTGTAGACCTCTCACGACTGTTTTAAAGACAGCTCATTATTTCCATTCACTCCACCCCCTCCCTTCTGGGCTCCTTCCAAAGCCACGCCCCCAAAACGCATGAACGTGTGACTCCGACCACTGAGCTGGAAGACGCATTATTTACCTGAGACGAGCGGAGAGGAAGGAGCACAGTGCATGTAGTGACATCATGTCAGAATCACATGTAATAAAAATAACTTTAAAATTATGAAGATAAACAAACAAGATGTATTTTAGTACTCACTATCAAGCTAGCATATTGATATTGGTAAAGTTTAAAATATATATTTTTTGATTCGCTAACGAGCTAGTTATCTATAAGGCAAAGCTAAAAACAGGTTGCATGATACACGTTTTTCCATTACCATCATTTACACTGTGATGAAGATGAATTTCGTGTAAGATTCATAACATATACGTTGTTCTACAGATCAACAGAGTAACATACACTCAAATATCAACTCACAACTGCATTGCAGACACAAAATAATAACACACACATACAACAAAGTGTGTACGACACACACAGATACAAGATAAAGACATCAGTAAACATAGGTAGAGAATATAAAAACAAAACAAAGGCGAAAAAAACGTGCAGGTAAACTTGCAGGTGAACATGGTAAAAGACTTAGACAGAGGGTAAAATTATGCACAATTCAACACTATAGCTATCATTATTTATCGTCTCTACTACGGCTCGCTAAGTAATGTTATGTTAGCTATATTACGCAGCTACGTGTGCTAATGACACATGCTTCATGAAAAAATAAACAAAAAAATATGTATGATCAAAATACAAAAAGAAAGATTTACCTGTCCAGCAGAAATAAAGCCATCAAGGAGTCACTTTTCAGCCCCTTGAGTTCCCTCAGTTCTCGCCATCGCTGGAAAGCCACGCCGATATTAACTCGCGTTTTATTTCTTTGTTTATCCAAAGACTTTTTGTTCATTGCCTTTTCTTGTACTGTTACTGTCTTCCTTTTTTTGCCTGGTTTGCCTTCACTAACTGCATAGGCCGATACTGTGAATTTAGCTTGCTGTTTCTCTGCCATTGTTTTGGTATTCCTAGGATCCGTGCCTCTTGGATTCCCCAAATCAAACGTGCGCGCGCAAGTGGGCAGGTCATGTGTGGCAAAAGGGTGGTTGCCATGGTTGCGAGAGAGTGACAGCCGCCTAAGCCAATCCTATGTTTCGTCCCGGATGGAAATAATGAGCTGTGTTTAATACAGATTAAACGGTCTAGAGTCACTCGATTTTTATACTCTTTTTACCAGAGTTCTTACATTTTAATTATGCATGTATATATATAGAAAGTTTAAACAAATTTGGAACAAAATTTCTTACCTACCCTGCCTTTAAAGACAATGCAAGACTATACAGCTTTCCTGTGAGGAGAGCAGATGAAAGCAGAAAATGAAAGAGGTCGAGGAGAGAGGGAGGTGTTCTGTGGGCAAAGCACCCGAGCAGAGGACGACTAATCAGCTCTGCGCAACAATAACATAAAGAGTGTGCTTCCCTGCAATTCATTGCATCACTTAAAGGAACAATTCACCCTAAAGTGAAAATTTTGTCACCATTTACTCAACCTCATGTCATTTTAAACCCATATAACTTTACTTCTGGAATACATATGGAGATGTTTTTCGATGCAGTGCATTTGTAGCATTCAATTAAAAATCAACATCAATAAAATCTGACTGTAATGTCATTGTTCCTGTTCATGTTGTGCACAAATCACTAGTTATTTTGAAGAAAAGAAAGTTTGTCTTCATAATCTTTCATCAAAATGCATGTAATAACTTAATCTAATTTAATCTAAAGTAATATGCTATTGCTCTTTCATAGTTAATGAGACATTAATGAAGCAGATCAACTTTGTAAACTTTGTTTCTCCTAAAAGTCTTAAGATCAGGTATAGTGCTATAAAATATATACTGCAGACATTATTCAGATTTTATTCTCAGGAGATTTCAGATAATGTCTTCATTTGCTTCCCATTATGGATAATATCATATATATCTATATATCTATATACTATAATCAAGTAAGGCTGACATTTTGACAATTGACAATTTTATATTTTGTTAAATTTATAAAAGGTTTTTATGTAAGGTGAACACATTTATTGACTTAATTTACCTTATTAAATTAACTATTTACAAAATGCACTCATTTTGTAAATACAAAAATACTCATTGAACAAACTCAATTTAATTGAGGGCAGGAACTTCATCCTATGCGTATATGAGTGCTCACAGCCTAAACACAGGCTCCACTCTTCTGCATAGCGGTAACCACGAAATTCAATAACATTACAGAAACTTATCTAAATGTCCAGCATATATATATATATAAACCCCACATAAAATAACACTTTAAGCCCTAAATTTACTCTCCTAATGCAGTCCCTCTACTGCCCAGTTAGTTGTCAACATTAGTTTGTGCGTTTCACTCAGCAATGTTGACTGAACAAACACTTATAAGTAAAGCTGACAATACTCATTTTTAGAATACTGAATTTATTTTGTTCATACAACTAATTTATTTGTACAAATTACTCAATATTTTTGTGTGGAACCCACTTGTAAATCCAACAATTGTGAGTATAGAAACAACTCAGTTAAATTACGTTCATGTAGTTACATGAGTTTTTAAGTAATGTGAACAAGGATGGTTTGGAGTAAAACTAACAACAGTGAAAGTTCATTTTTTTGAGTGAATATATCAAAAAGAAATATATCAAAATCAAAAAGATGAACTCTGAACATCACACACACACAAAAAAAACCTAACAACAACAGCAGGAGCATAAACAAAGACAGCAAAGAGTAAAAGGATTCTATAAAAGTAACAACATATTTTATTCATGCAGCGATGCATGCTGGAAATCTGCAGCATTGTTGCATTGTTCAAACTCTATGCTGAGCTGGTTGGAACGACATTTGGGTGTCTTTATCCTAGTATCAGTGATACAAAAAACGTTCATCTGAAGTATGTGGCCACATGAAAAAGCAGAGGCAAAGAGACCCATAGCCCTCCAAACAGACTTTCCTGCATTCATTTATTGATGAACTGATCTATAAATGAACATGCATCCTAGGACATTGTGTTTATGATTATGTTTTGTGTAGTGTCTTTTGGATAATATTTGTTTTATGCATATTTTATGATAAGAACCAGTGGTTAACGTAAACTAACCTATACCAAGTTTGGTGCCTATGAGTTTGTATTTTGAAGATTTAAATGCTTGTGTATATGATATGTCGATACCTGTGCAACATATCAGTATTACAAGAATCTTTAATAGTTTCTTCTCGTAAACTTTCCTGTTGGAAGCTCAAGTATGATTGGCCCACTGACGCAGAGGGGGAGAGGCCAGCACCAGAGGTTAAAAGCCAGCGCACAATGCTCCTCCCTCTCTCTTGCTGATCCGACCGAAACTGCATCTGTGTGGGGTCCTGCCTGTGGGCCTTGACTTGCCCCTACCATGTGCTTAACCCAGAGAGAAAGAACTCTTCCCTACTACAAGAGTCAAATTAACAGCTTAAGTTGTTTCATATTTCTTCACCCAATGCAGAAGAACTTCGGACCGAACCATCAAGGATTTCTCCTCAGCCTGCAGATCCGATGCTCCTCAACAGCAAAAGGCATTTTACAAGTATCGTACATTTGAACACTAAACAGCGATTTAGTATTCATTTGTGAACCACCTTTGTTAGCAAATGTGCTTTATTAATGAGAAAACTGATGGTCCTTCTAGCTTGTACAAAGTACAAAGTTCTGGCATGAAACTCTAATGGGCAGGCTAATAGGTATTTTAACTCAACCTGCTAATAATCACATCATTATCTATAGGTCACAGATGATTGGTTCCTGCTGTTTTAGTAGCAATGAGCTTGCGTGCTAATCTTTAAACACATGAGATGGCATTGCTTAGCAGCGCAGTGTGCTTCAGAAACCCTCCACCTTCCCCAGCTCCACCTGTATAGATCTGCTACGGTTATTCATGTACCGTATATTGTACAGCAGCAGCATGTCTTACTTGCTCACAGCAGCGTGTCGTGTATGAATTGGCAGTAGCAAGTACCGTACTTGCTCTGCAGCAGCAGCAGCAATAATGAACAGCAGCAGCAATAAAGAAGCAGCAGCGTATCAGATCTATTCTGCCAAGACCAAACATATCTACAAACACTCAGAGAACTAACTTTACTCATCGCTCCATTCCCCTGTTATGATACGGTTCCAATTCATTCCCACTCTCTCATTTCCTATGTACATGTGACTTGTGTGTTTGTATGTGTTTGTTAGTTTAGTTATGTGTTCGTGATTTAGTTAATAAAACTTGTGCACAATACATATTTGGTTCTGACTCACTGTCTGCATTAAATTGCTTCTTAAATGATTTAAATCTTGCGACCAGCTCTAAGCGCTGTAAATGCTAAGAAAGAATTATTTTTCTATGGCCATGAAAAATACCCTTCTCTTAGAATTAATTAATATACAATACTGAGTGTTTACAGAATTAACTGATTGATTGATTGTAATTTTAATGTAGCTACATCAAGTTAATCCGATTCAAATATTCATAATTAATCATAATTAATAATCATGATAAGTTATGAATATTTTTTTATATTTCCCCTTTGAGCTAATTTGCTGTTTTTTGTAAATTGTCATATAAATAGATGTGTAAACTTACTGTCTGAGCTAGTAAGTGAGTATTAACTGACTACAAATAAGCACAACAAATGTTGTTTTTTACTGGATGAGATTGATCAACTCCAAAAAAGCACATAAACATTGGGTAGCAGTAACTAGTTCCAGTTTTTTTTTTTTTTTTTTGTGTATAAGAATATCAGAGTATCACACAGACACACAATCTACAATCTACATTGTAAAAAGCGCTATATAAATAAAGGTGATTTGACTTGACTTGACAATCCTTTCCCGCATACACAAGTAAACTAGAAAACCCACAATATGAGAAGCCAGTTTGTGCTGAAACACCTGCTGGGTCTCTGAAAGCAAATGCAGGTTGTAGACAACTTTAAAAACAAGCCCACAGACGGTCAAAGTGGAGAAGCTGAATAATTCATCGAAGAGCTAGTCAGGACTCTGCTTCTCCAAGAGCTAAAGACAAACTCCCAACAAATGATGGTTGAACAAACCCACAAAACCACCAGAGAAATGTTTCCTAATTGAACACTAGGAAAGATTAATAACTTTATTTTTTTGCTATTCATTTGGATTAACTACACTAACTGTGTCTGTTTTACAGTTTTTAATATTTGTTAAAGGTTAAAAAGGCTGAAGATGAGAGGCATAACTGCTAAAAGCATTCTCATTTTTAATCACACACTGTCTTTTGCTATTTCAGTCTCACACATATAGCAGAGCACTGTCTCACACATCTGGAAATACGTCAGTTCACCAAGGGTATGAACTTGCCATTTTAGTTTGATTATCACTCTGTGTGTGTGTATGAGTGTGTGTGTTTGAAACTCAAACGCAATCTTCTATATAAAATAAGAATACTGCAAAATCTATTTTCATATTTGAAGACATTTTTTTTACATATATTTATAGGTGCATCCCAATTTGCTTACTTATGCACTATTCAATGCCACTTTGAGTACAGAGTGTGTTCACACATAAAATTACACAAATAAAAAGTGTATTTCAAATCCCCACATGACACATTACATTCGCTGAAGAAATAAAATGTTTCACTCACTCATCTTTCGCAGCTTTCCTATAGCTAATATGGGAGGGACTATGAGACTCTGATGCTGGATGACAAAAAAAAAAAAAACTTATACAATCAAAGTAAGACATGTTCCTGGATCAACATATTTTGTTGATCCTGGAACAACATTCCAGTCTGAAAATGTAGTCTTAACCCTATTCCTACCCCTAAACCTAACCTTACCCATAACTTATCCCTAAAATCAGAGGGGAAAGACAGGTGAATAACATTGATGTAGAAGCACCTAACCCTGATTGCAAGCCTAAACTTGAAATAAACAGTAAACTTGTCCCTCAAATCTGATTGGTTGATTGGAATGTTGTTCCAGGATCAACAAAGATGTTGACCCAGGAACATGTCTTACTTGGCAAAATCATGGTGACCAGCCGGGTGTATTAATTTAACAGAATTTTCTGTATTTATTTTTTTTTTATAGGTGTTTTGCTGTATTTTGAATTTTGCACTTCACTGAGTTTGTTGTGTTTTAGGCTTAACGGAAATGTTCATAAAATTACTGGATAATGTTCGGGTAATAAGCTGCCGGTGCTTTTTCTGTTATTTTACAGATTTATTTTTTACAGATGGTTGAGTACACAGTGCATAGTATATAATTTAAGACACAACTTGTCTCTTTTTATATGAAATATCTCTATAAAAACATCTTTTCACAGCACTATGGACTCCAAAAACATCAAGCGCAAGGAAATCTGTGCCAGTTACCAAGTTACTGTGCCAAAAACGCAAGTTTTGTCTTATGACAACAGATTAGACAGAAACGATTGACTCAATCTTTCCCAGTCGCTTCCGGAGTAAATGTCAGGTAATTATGTTCTCCATAATGATGCCTGGAAACAAATGACTTTCAGCTTAAATAACAGCAACAACTCCTGCCACATTAAATATTATTTATTTACTGTCCATCATTTATTCATAGAATGTGATTTAGAGATTTAGATCAGATTTAGAGAAAGCTTTTTAAAAGTTACATCTTGTGATTTTCATGAATGCAAACGTTCTTTGCTGCTGATAACCAATAATTTGTACATGGAAGACAGATGAAATTAGTTAAAATGATGCATGTGATTTCATATAATTGAATTGGACCCTGCAGTGTAGAAATATTCAAACTGAAGTGTAATATTGGTGAACACGTGTGGAAGACACTTCAACAGCAGCTCATCTCTTTCTCAAAGATGTTGAGACACTTATGTTCTGTAAGCACTCAGTCCTACTGAGATTCTCTTGACACATTCAACATCCGACTGAAAAAGACTGAGATTGTTGACTGAGAAGAGTGATTGAGCCGTTGTTCCCGCATGTCTGTGGAAATGGAATCGTCATGGCAACAGCTGTGTTCATAAACCCTGAAGAGGACAATTCAAGTACCCTTATCATCCTCCCTAATGTGCATCTCTATAAGATTGTCCTCTATTTCTCTATCTCAGAATATTCCCCAAAAGAACTGCTAAAATCAGATAAATATGTCTCAAAATCTAAGCTCTTGAATGACGACTCAACTGATCACACCTAAGGAGAAAATAAAGCATGAAATAAAGTAGGACAGATCATGAGTAGCATCGAAAATTTTAAATAATTGAATTTAAAACAATTCAAGTGCAAAAAATAAAATAAAAATAAAATAAAAGTAAAGTGCAGCTTTAGTATAACATTCAATATTCTAAGTATAACTATATCTATAACTCATTTTTTTTTTTTTCAGGTACATTTTACCAATTCCAAACCACAACAATCTAAATAACTACCATTAATTTTGTATTTAATCATTTATAAGTGATATATAATTGTTCATGAAGGCTGGAAATGAAAAGCCTTATATTCAGATGTGCAGAAATATTAGGTACTTTTCTTTTAGATAAAATGAGCCAAAAAAGAGATTTAACTCAGACTGAAAAGTCAAAAATGAATAAATGCCCATGAAGGATGCAATACCAGAAATTGCAGTTAAGGCATGACCAAAGGACAGTGAAACACTCACTGGGTCAGCAGGGTCAGAAAAAAACAGGTGAAGAAGAAGAGACGTGTTAACTGCAAAATAATTAAGAATTAAGGTGAAGAATTAAGTGTGAAACCATCAGGAACCCTTCAGTCTTCAGCGCCACCATTTTCCAGAACTGCAACCTACCTGGAGTCTCCAGAAGTGTCAGGATCTCAGAGACTTAGGTTAGGCAAAAAATCCTAAAAAAAATGACCCCCACTAAATAAGAATCACAAGCTGAAGTTTTATAGGCTTTATAGAGAGACAGATTGAGAGTGACTCTTGAAGGACCAGCACAACACTGGTACCACTTCTACCGTTCTGAATCTGGCAGTACGTTTTGGGAGTTTGTTTTTAGTCCATATCTGCAAGACAGACTTATCAGGGTAGGAGATGGACTAAAAATGCACTCCCAAAACTTACTGCCAGATTCTGGGGGAAAAAAAAAAATCTTTAAACAGTTGTACAAGAGGATGATGTCCTGGTCCTTCAAGAGTCACTCTCAATCCTAAGTCTCTGAGATCCTGACACCTTGCACTTTTGGAAACTCCAGGTAGGTTGCAGTTAATCATGGTTTCACACTTAATTAATTTTACTGGTAGTCCACTGTATGAAGAATTTTTGGGTATAATGTCACAGTTTACTTTATTTTGCTATCCTCATTTACATAAATGAACTATAGTGTCCTGCACCCATAATAATTTTTGGTTTGACTGTATATATATATATATATATATATATATATATATATATATATATATATATATATATATATATATATATATATAAAGCAAGAAAAACAATTAAGTTTGACCTACTTATCTAACTAACCAATCATTTCAGTCAGAGGAATGAGGTAAGTGTGATTTCCTGAGTATATATAATGTCTCTCTTATATTGTGTCTACAGTAACACTGAGTTCAAGCAGAGAAACGGTTTCTACTCTTCCTCATGATGAAGAGGAGAAGATCAGATGATCAATGGTGTAAATGATTTACTGTATGTTCTTTACTTTGCATGTGTTCATGTCTGTCTACTTTCCATTCTTGCTGTGAATTATCTGGGCTCTTATTATTAACAAAACGTTGCTGCCCTCTACTGGAAACACGTTGAAATTAAGACTGAAAATTCAAAATATCAAACGCATTTTTCAGCATTCACAAAGATTGTACCAGTATTTATGTATGCAAATCTCTCTTTTTGTTTTAGGTGAAGTGTGTAATTCTAGTATCTACAAAGAGTTCTGCAAAAATAAAGCTATTAATCATATTATGCTAACGGGCCTCTGGTCGGCTCTCACCATCTGATACAGATGAACCAGAGTCTCTGTGTCTGTTCTTCTCCATTCCACCTCCAGGCCCTCTATTAGTAAGAGTTTATCATTATAACAGGGCAAAACCACTGAAGAGCCCAGAGGAGCTTCCAGAGGGACTGTGCACAATCAACCCTATAAAGAAATAGACAAAAGAATGTAATTAAAAAAACGGTAGAAGAAAAGCTGTTTTTTTTTCTCAACCAAAGTGATGTACCACACTGAAAAAATGTTTTCATTCATTCAATTAAAACATTTTACATTGAAAAAATGTTTTTATTCATCCAATTAAAAAATCTATATTTTATAACTTGAGCCAATAATAATAATAATAATAATAATAATAATAATAATAATAATAATCTCTGTCTATGAAACCAGGCATAAAGTATATTTTTCTTGTTGAAGAAAGTCAATTAATTTAAATTCTATTTTTGATCAAAACAAAAAGATATAGATTTAATCAAAACAAAAATTCTCATTTAAGAAATATGTATTAGGAATTATTTGTCATATCAATGCAGAAATATTTTCTGAAAATACCTGCAACTGCTGAAATAAAGTAACTTAACAAAAGTCAAGGGTCAAGAGCTCAACTAAATCAAACACTGATCACCACGACGGTGACTTTAAAGAAAACATTTTCAACCAAACATCAACTTCTAAACCTCTGTTAATTCTCAATAAGAACTTCTGTAGATGTCTGACAGAAATAAAGTCAGTCTGGTTAGTAATAAGTGAAGCTGGTAATGCTGTTTGTGGAGTTGTTTAATCAGATCTTCAGAGATTTAATGTTTTTATCTTCAGTTCTCCTTCTTTCAGTGCTTGTTCACAGCAGGTGTTTGAATGATTGAAAGAATGTTGAATTGCTAATCAAAATTAAATCGAAAGAATGTTTGAGGAACATTATAACTTTTAAAACATGTTCCTCTAACGTCAAGAAAACTGACATTTTTTACGTTCCCAGAACCAACACTGAATATTTGGAGAACATTCTTATAACAAAAATCTATGAAGTTGTGGTATGCCCTGCATACATGGTCTGCTATCCAGAAACAGGAAAAGTTCTTAAGACTCAGAAACTTGTGAGATTTGTAACAGAGTGTGTTACCGAGAACCAGATAATGTCAGATGGTGATTTTCAAGGGAAAGATATGTAAGATGGATGTAAAAACTGCTTATTTGCATGCTCCAACTGACTGTGAGATTTACATAGAACAGCCAGAAGGATTTGAAGTCAGATTTAGATGAAAAACTGGTCTGTAAACTGATAAAGTCTCTGTATGGTTTAAAACAGTCAGGTAGAAACTGGAACAAAATGTTACATGAATGCCTCAGAGAGAAGGATTTTGTGCAGAATTCAGTTGATCACTATGTGTACAGAAAACAGAAGGAAAGAAAAGCTCTGTCAAAGAACCCAGTGTGTCGTCAGAGATGTAAACATGTTGATATAAGGTATCATTTAAAAGAGTTTCATGTTTGGCATAAATTTAACACAAGAGAAATACAAGACTGTATTCATGTGTATAATAAAATGATGTGTGGAAAAGAAACTGTCTGCACTCTTAGTGAGTTTGATTCATACATTGATAGCTCATATTGTTAATGATGCATTGAGCAGTTTAGCACTGCTGCAGTTCATACTCCCCGGCATTGATTATCTGACAAACCTGAATGACATTTTAGTGATTTTTGCCAGTACGAGTGAGTTTAATTTGTTGATTGATCAATCAATCATTAATCTGGTTAAGAGGTGTAAAGAGTACCTGAAAACTATACTTGAGTAAAAGTACAGATACCTTGTAGCGAAAATGACTCCATTACAAGTTACAAGTCACCAATTCCAATACGACTTGAGTAAAAGTCTTAGAGTTATTTTAACAGTACTTAAACATCTAAACTATCAAGTCTCAGTTAAGCTCAAGTGCACAAAAAGAGCACAAGTAAACCAATATCCTTCAAAAAGGTCTCATCAATATACAGTTTTAATAAAGTTCAAGTATGTGCACATGTTTTCAATAAAAATGTACACAATTACACTCATTGCCTGAATGCAATGCAGCACATCTTAATGCTGTGACTGATATTCTGTCACATTTAGGAGAAAACACTAACTTTGGTATGATTAAGTGTGTTTTTAATACTCATCTAAACAAATATGATTTGTGTGTGCATCTGATTGAGTTATTGTAAAGCTTAAAATGTATAAAAGATAAATAATAGAGCTCATAATAGTGTTTTAAAGTCAAATGTTTACATGTTAAGTGTTGGAACATATATTAAAGTTTGAAAAGGTTGCAGTATCTCTGTGTCACAGTTCAGACCTGCTTTGCATCATTGGGAAAGTACAATGAAACAGTGCATATGTAAATCAAAAGACATGTTTTAATAATGAAAATGCAATAATATTGGAGCAAAGGTTGTGTTAAACCATTTTTCTTTTGCCATAAGGCTTATTGCATGAATAATGTTCCCATCTTGTTTTATTAAGCTGAAGAAGGTTAATAATTCCCCAAAGGGTGTCACATACATGTTGATGTATACCAACCCTCTATTCTCATGGATTTTTTAAAATTTGTTTAGGATCACATGAGGACGCTCCCTTACATAGCAACTATAAATGTGCAATTGTGTCATTTCAGAAGCTTAGAGAGAAAATCGAGTCACTTCTGCAGTTTCTCAGCACAGGTAAATTACTGGGTGTGTCACTGTTACTTCTGATTAGTGTATTTGCTTTCCTCTGGTTCCAGATCTCAGAAAGAGGAGAATGAGCCACCTGGACCCAAACTGGGGAACCTGCTGACCCTTGACCTCAAGAGACACTTTGACACCTTTTGTGAGGTGAGAACTTGATACAATTAAAATGAATAGTAGCCTAACATTTTAAGATTTGTTTGTAAATGTCTTTCTCTGTGTCCTCCAGCTTTCCAAAACCTACGGAAACATATTCCAAGTGTTTTTGGGTCCCAGAAAAACTGCGGTCTTAGTTGGGTACAAAGCTTTTAAACACATTTTGATGGGCTATTAGTTAACAATAGGTCTGGATTAAAAATATATTAAATATAAAATCAATTTTAATCATTATCATTTTGAAGAACCGATATCAATTCTTAATTTCAAAGGATTTTCAGTTGATGAATGAACACAGCTATGTAGCGCCTCCCATCCGATAAATCTCAATAAGCTTTGCTTTACTTAAAGGGTTAGTTCACCCAAAAATGAAAATAATTTAATTAATTACTCACCCTCATGCCGTTCTACACCCGTAAGCCCTTCATTAATCTTTGGAACACAACTTAAGATATTTGGTCCCACTTTATATTAAGTGGCCTTAACTACTATGTACTTACATTTAAATTAATCATTTGATGAAATGCACTTACTGTGTACATACATTGTAGTTATATTTTAAAAACACTTGCATGTAATTACATCTGTAATTAATTTCTGTAAGTACATTTATAATTACACTGTTGACCCATCCCTTACACCTTACCCACCCTTAAACCTACCCATACTACCAAAGCTTTCCCTAACCTTACCTGTATCCCACCTCAATAGCAGCAAAAGTGTTTTGCAATTCAATATGAACCCAATAAGTACACTGTACTTATTTTTTAAATAGTAGTTAAGGCCACTTAATATAAAGTGGGACCAGATATTTTAGTTGAAATCTGATGACTCAGTGAGGCCTGCTTAGCCAGCAATGACATTTGGTGCTCCAAACCAAAATGACCACTTATATAGTGATGGCTGATTTCAAAACTGCTTTAGGAAGCTTCGGAACATAATGAATCAACGTGTCGAATCTGTGGTTCAGAGCGCCAAAGTCACGTGATTTCAGCAGTTTGGTGGTTTGACACGCGATCCGAATCATGATTCGACACGCTGATTCATAACGCTCCGAATCTTCATGAAGCAGTGTTTCGAAATCGGCCATCACTAAATAAGTTTTTTTTTTTTTTTTTTTTTTGGTGCACCAAAAACATTCTCGTCACTTTATAATATTAATATTGAACCACTGTACTCACATGAACTGATTTAGATGTGTTTTTTTCTGTTCTTGTTCTTTCCTTCAGTGGTTCTGCTTGTCATCAGCTGTCTTCAATAATGCTCAATCATTATTCAATTAATCATTTAATTATCCCAACTCCAACACTGATTCAGTGTTACATTTAACACCCTGTAGTGTGCACACTGAGCAGTGTTCATTTTGGGGCCTACTTGGAAATTGAGGACAAAACTGGCTGGGGACCAGTTTAGATAGTCCAAGTGAAACCCATTTTGGCCCCACATGGTTGTGCTGGCTGGGAATATTTATTTGACTACTGACATTTAGTTACTGGAACTTTTAAGCAGTTAAGTCTAAGCTACAGATAATCTAGTTAATCAGTCCATGATTTGTGTCTATTTCTATTTACAAGAAATGATCTTAGCTTAACCAGATCCTGATTTAGCAGCTAGAAATAGAAATATAAAAGCATCAAATGTGCAAATGTAATAGAACCAAAAAGATGTATATGTAGAGGAGTTTATTTAATTATGCATGGGTGTCCCCCTCCCCTCCCCTCCTTAGTTTTAAGCATTAATAACAACATTTGATTCATTTTAATGTGATAAATACATTTGCATATTGTACATTTGCATACTATCTAGGTTTGTTTGTTTTTGTGAATTGTGAGGACATGCCATAGGCGTAATGGTTTTTATACAATACAAACTGTATTTACTATCCCCCTACACTTCCCCTACCCCTAAACCTACCCATCACAGGAAACTGTACACATTTTTACTTTCTCACAAAAACTCATTCTGTATGATTTATAAGCCTTTTGAAAAATGGGGACATGCTGTAATGTAAGTCACCTCTTTTTATAATACCTGTCATACCCATGTCATTATACAAATGCGTGTCCTGATATGTCACACACACACACACACACACACACACACACACGAAAAACATTAAATGACAATTTAAATGGTAATAATTAACAGTATATATGACTTTAAGACCGCTTCACTGCACACAGTTTGTGTGGAGCCGGGTTCAGGGTGAAGCCCACCACTGGTGTGAGATCCAGATCATCTTCAGAAACTCCAGGAGGAGGAGTGAAGCAGAAATGCTGAAGGAGGAAAGTGAAAAATAGAAAGAGCTCCATCCTGGCCAAACTTTCTCCAAGACAAACCCTGCGGCATGAGAAAAACAATAAGCAAAAGATGAACAAAAATCACCTGTGATGGCATAATATAATTAGTGAATTTAAAGTCCACTTCACCTGCAGAGAAGGGCATGAAAGCATCCTTTTTTACAAACTGGCCCTGCTTATTCAGGAAGTGTCTTGGGTTGAAGCTGTCAGGAGTTTCCCACTCATTTTCATCCCTCAATACAGATACCAGTAGTGGGAACACACTGGTACCCTGCACAAAACAACACAAATGATCAGTGATAAATAGTGGAAACACATAATCATGAACACTGCATGTTCTTATTGGAGCCAGACCTTCTTGATGAGGTATCCGTTCAGGTGAACATCACAGGTGGTATGACGGGGGGAACCAAGAGGTACTACGTTAGCAAATCTCTGGGTTTCATGAATCACAGCGTCTGTGTAAGGCAAGTTCTTCCTGTCCTCCGCCGCTGGCTGACGTCCACCAATCACTCGGTCAATCTCACCTTGGACCTCGGCTTAGTAACATTTACAGGAAATACTTCACTCTCGATGACATTTTGCATGGTAAATAATTCGATTTTCAGACTTCAGAATTCAAATTGTTATAAAATAATGCAATAGTCCTGGTTTTGACTTGACTATGATCAAGAACTCTTTGTTCACTGTAATCAATATATTTTTTTGAAGTAGTATACTATTTATACCATTTTATCTTTTGTACTTCAAAATGTCATGTTTAATTCAATGTATTGCTTGCAATTTCTTTGTAATTATTTGTTAAATTTACTAGCAATTTCTGAGTGACAATTGTTTCTATACATTTTTTTTTTTCATTGTTCAAATGCAAGCATTTGCAGCTATACCTTGTATTTCAGGGTATTTGGCCATTAGCAGAAGACTCCAGCGTAGCGTTGTGGCCGTAGAGTCAGTACCAGCAGCAAACAGATTGTTGATTGTAGAATATAAATTCATTGAATGGTACAAAGAGTCTGTTTTGCCAGATTCCTGCAGAAATCATGACAATGAAAGCCAAAAATGCAAGATGTCTGAATGTTAAAAAGTTAATTGCAAATTTATTTGATTTAAACATATAAACAGTACCTCGTCCTTCTGCTGTCGTATGAGGAAAGAATCAACGATTCCTCTGGGCTCCTGAGGGTTCAGAGTCTTCTTCAGACCATTTAATAGTTCCTTGCTTTGTTTGAACGTTTCTCTGACATTATTCATAATAAGTTTCTGATTTGCCACAAAAGGACGAAGCCAAGGAAACATGTTGTAGAGCTACAAATAAGCAGAATTGCAAAGAATAGAAATGTACAATAGAACACTGTACATACACTGTGACAAATACTTCAAAATCATGAATTATATCAGTGTATAATCAGTGTATCAATTATTGGTGTATTGTACAGAAATGTGTGGGTACCTGAACTGAAGCTGATCCAGTCATCTTCATGTTTTCATTAGCTCGTCTGATCATATGATGTAACTTAGTGTCGCTGTACTCAAATCTGGTGCTGTAGACAATGGCAGAAATGACGTTTGAAACAGCCATGGCTATTGGCAGAGTTGTATCAAATGGTTTTCCTGGACATGGATGAACAAGATGTTAATACTCAGTCACATCATCATATTGTCCTTGTGCTTTACAATCTTACCATCAAACTTCTCAAATTCCTCTTTTAAATATTGTGTTTCTTTGATTATTAACTCTTCACTTCTTTTCTTTCCCATTCCGAAGTCTCGCAGGTTCGAGAGAGCAAAGCGTCTCATTTCTCTCCAGTTTTCACCATTGGAAAACATAATCCCTACAGAGGAATAATTTATCAATTTATCAAAGTGGACCTCACATTTCTGACCAAAATACAAACAGATGATTTTTTTTATATATATTATTACAAGATTATTAAAGATATTAACTTTATATACAAGACAAGTATAAGTGCTGAATTAATTTGAAATTTAAAAGAAAAAAAAAAAGAAGTGTTTATTAAATGATCATCTGAATATGTGAAGCCTTCTTACCATAACCCTGGTTGAAATCATGGAATATAGGTGTAATATCTCTGTCTCCAAACTCCTCTGAAAGGTTCACTAGTGCCTGTTTGACGGTCTTGTATCCTGACAATATTAACACTTTTTTGGGGCCAAAGTGCACTGTGTAAACTGACCCATATTGCTTAGACAGCTGTAACAGAGAAAACATGAAGAATCTATCTATTCACTGGCATCCATCCACTGACTCATAGGACAACACCTCCATAACATCTCTTCCCTCTAGTAATAATGCCTTGTTTACCTGTCCTACCCGGTCTTAAACTTCATCTAAATATACACTGTAAAACATTTCACTGTAAATTTGTATTAATTCACTGGCAGTAACTTTATCTGCAAAGTACTGTTTTATGGTTTTTACTGTATTTAGAATTCCAGTGTAGAACACTGGGAAAAAAAAGTAAATTAATGGTAAAATACTGGCAGCACAGTTGAACTAAATTAAAACAAGTTAAATAATTTAATTTGCAGAAAATGACTGCCTTAAATTGGCCAGTTGCCATTTAAGTTTATAAACTAATATTCAGAGACAAGGCTTAAGCTAGTCCTAGACCAAGATGCATGTTTGAACAGTTTTAATTGAAAGTAACTTGCACTGACATATCTTAAAATATGTCTGAACCATTGTTTTGTCTCAAGATGCACACCAGCAATGTTTTTTTTTCTAGTGAAAGTTTATAAAAGCTACTTAAATTTCCTAATTGAATGAAGGCCTAATCCTGGCTCAGGCTAAGCCCTGTCTGTGAAACCAAGCCATAGTGTGCTAGGAATGTGAGCATCTTCTGTAGAGTTAGGTAAGTTCTCTTCATCTTCTGCTCTTATTATTAGCAGAGTACCTCAAAGCTCTATTTTGGTCCAGTTCTTTTTAACTTATATATGCGACCACTGGGTGACATTATTAAGAAACATAATATTTAATTTCATTTTTATGTTGATGATACACAGCTGTACCTGCCATTGAAATCTGGCGACTCCATTCAACCATTATTGTAGTGTTAATTTCGTCACCTATTTTTAATTTAGTCTTAGTCTTAGTCTTGTGGCAAATGTCCTTGTTAGTTTTAGTCATATTTAGTCATTCACATATCTTTTTTTGTTAGTCAAGTTTTAGTTGACTAAACGTCTCGTCATTTTAGTCTAGTTTTAGTCAAAAGAAAACTCAAGGTATCTTAGTCAAGTTTTAGTCGACTAAAAGTCTTTTAATTTTAGTCTAGTTTTAGTCAAAAATAACACATTATTACTGAGATTATTACTGATAAACATTTCAGTAAAAAAAGTGTTTCACATATCTCAAACATTGGTTAAATGTCATAATTACCTGACAAAATACACTTGTTGAATGATTTTTGTTGAATGCAAATGTTAAACGTGTCTGGTTTTCAATTTCTGATTTAGGAGACACATTCACAAATGATTAACCTGTGCTGAAGAGTATTTTATTTTAACCAACACAATTCAAAAGCTGGGGCCCAACAGACTCCGACTGACAACTTAAGTTACAAAGGTTTTTAGTCGGACATAGAAAGCCTCTCCTCTTTCCTGGCTGGTTGCTTGACCACATCTAGAAGCTATTGTAAGAATAAATACAACAAGGCCTCATTAAATGCAATAATATCAGGAACACACGTGTTATAGTGGAAATAAATAACTTAATGAAAAGCCTAAGATCAAAACTATATATATATATATATATATATATATGTGTATAAAGTAAATTACCAACTTAATGCAAGTTATACATGGTATTGCACACACCATTATTGATGATATTTGGAGCAATATTATTGTAATATGTAATTGTTAAACTTGATTCCCTTACATATACATTTGCTTTTAAGCCTAATTATTTTGATTATGATGTGATTGTGACAGAGGCGTGGGAAGAGGTTTCAGGTTGGGGGTGCTTCGTTTTTTCTGTCACCACTTTTGAATAAGAAACAATATCAAGGCTATAAAACTTGTCAAAACTCCACGAATCACAAAAGTATCAGTGAGAAGTTGAGAACACTCGTTTAAACAGTGCATACACTCGAACTTGCCTGCACATCACATTTTTTTTTACTTTATTGTTTTTTACTTTACTGCTTTTAATCGTAATGCAAAGACTGGTCATCGGGACATAAGCTGTCATGTACAATAAAAGAACCTGCGCAGCGACAGGAAATATAATTTAACACAAAAAGCCTGCCTAGACGGTGGACTTGCGCTCAGGAATTTTTTTTTTTTTTTGAGCAGTGTGTGGATGAATTCTTTCTACGCACACACTATTTTATTTCTTGATAACAGACTGCTGTTAACTATAACCATAGACAGTAAAAGAAATGGACACAGCGACCCCATTGGAACTCAATTGAGACAAGTGAAGCCCATTTTTAGCGATTTTTAGCACTTCCGTTTCTGACGCGTAGACTCAAACTAAGCTTGATGACGTCAGCAATCTGTCTGACAGATGTAAATCTTCTAGTAGCTGTGCGTGCAAACTGCCATCGTTAATCTTGCAGAGACGGCGAGCTTGAGCGGGGAGTTCTTTGGCGTGAGTGAGCAGGAGTAAGTATTCTGATTAATTATTTTGTATAGTATTTTTAAAATGTAACGCCAGTACGCCATATTAAGTTAATGCATACTATTGCCTGCGAGCTTCTCCTCCTGTCTGTACGGTAATTTCTCTACTGTCGAGTGGTTATGACGCAATCGTTAGCCTATTTTTACAAAAACTGTTTTTACGGGGGGCCATAATGTAACATAGAAGGTAATGGAGCCCTTTATACATTGTCGTGTATCTTTAGAAATAAATAATGGACAAATGGAGTCTTTAAACGCCTCAGATGTAAAGTTATTCGCTGTCAAAGTGACGCCAAAATGAATGGGAGTCAATGGGATGCTAACGCAAGTGAAGTTCTGCTACAAGATGGCGGCACGCGGCCGACTTCAACTTCCGGTCGACTTCCTTGGGCACTGACTATAACACACCGTTGCCATGAAAAACAGAGCGTTGCCATGGACACACAGGATTCTAACTGTAGAGACGGAGCGCACTATTTTCTTTAGCGGAAGCAATACAATCGTTTTTAAATCAATAAACTCCTTTTTAAATCATCATTTTGTGTCAAATTATTGATTTATTTGGTAGGTAGTCAGCCTAATCAGCCTGTTGGGGTTGTATTAGCTATAACAACCGCCTCGCTCTGCATTATCCCTTACATAATTTAACATAAAAATAAAACTTTTTAAATAGCCAACTCAGAGTGTTTATTACAAATAAATGTCAATGAACAAACATGCATTTACAGCACCCCTACTTTCCGCGCCCATGATGTGAAGACCCACACATGCATGTGGCAAAATAAGTAAGTTAACATAAAATATATATAACCTGCTTAATGTGAATTCTTTGTCCGCAGTGTTTCCCGTCAGTTATGATGACACATTCTGACTTTTTGTCAGTATCAAAGCTGCGAACTCGTTCTGAACAGCTGATGAAAAAGCAGAGACGATTGTAGACGAAAATGAAGAGAGATTTTATCTTAGTTTTTATTTTACACAAAACATTTTCGTCTCGTCTTTTTTCGTCAACAATAATGCATGTTAATTTAGTCTTAGTCAGCGTTTTTGGACAGTGGTGCAGTCTTGTCATCGTCTCGTCTTAGTCATGAAAAAAAAGGTCGTTGACGAACATATTTCGTCTCGTCTCGTCTGACGAAATTAACACTACATTATTGGAATGTATCCAGGACATTAAGAACTGGCTATCAAGTAACTTAATGAGGACATATGTAATGACGCTGAGGCGGCGTTAGAATCCATATGCAGTTGTTTAATGTAATCCACAGCAAACAAATCCAAATCGACAGGCAGGTAGCATAAACGTGAGGCAGACAGAGGTACAAAACACAATAAGGCAATCCAATCCAAACAACAGAACAAAGGGGATATCCAAAAGGCAGAAACAGAATTAAACAGGCAATGGTCATACACAAGATAGCAAGACAATGATGTTATAAATGCTGGGTAAGGCAGGTAAACTGGCAATACTTCGTAACGGCCTGATGGCCTAGCCATGCTTAAATGTCCCACAAACAGGAAGTGACTCATGAAGCAGAGGGAGCGGCACACAGTCAGTACTCGGGAGAGGTCTCCGTCTGCTGCGGCGTCCCTGTGGTCTTGGTGCTGGACGATCGGGCCTGGCTCGATGAAAGTCCTCGATAAGGGATGGATTCAAGATGCGGCTACCCAAGATCTCTCCTCAGGTCCGTATCCCTCCCAGTCCACCAAATACTGGAGCTGACCCCCGCCTTCTGGAGTCCAACAACTCCTTTACGCATATGCAGGAGATCCATCAATGTCCAGCGGTGGAGGTGGCTCCCGGTTCTCGACGTTGGGGTCACCCAGGTGGACCGGTTTGAGGAGGGAAACATGGAAGGAGGGAGAGACACGATAGTTAGCTGGCAGTTCCAACTGGTATGTGACCTCATTAATCTGTTTTAAGATTTTAAATGGGCCTACATACCTTGGGCTGAGTTTTCTACTTGGTAGCCGCAACTTGAGGTCCCGTGTGGAGAGCCAGACCCTTTGTCCAGGTTGGTAGGGAGGATGTGGGCGACGTCTCCTATTGGCCTGGATCTCCTGGTTCCTGATAGCCCTTTGCAGGCGTACATGCACACTATCCCACACCCTCTCACTACGACGAATCCAGTCATCAACTCTGGGTATCGTAGAAGGTTCTCCTTACCACGGGAACATGGGGGGTTTGTATCCCAGCACACATTGAAATGGAGTGAGACCAGTGGAGGAATATTTTAAAGAGTTTTGTGCATACTCTGCCCATGGTAGAAACTCAGTCCAGCGATGCTGTTCACGACCACAGTATGACCGTAGCTGCCAATCTCTTGATTCAATCTTTCCACTTGACCGTTGGACTGAGGATGGTATCCTGAGGTCAAGCTGACATTGATGTCCAGCTGTTTACAGAAAGCTACTTGTGAGGTGAATTGCATTCCCCTGTCAGAAACATCTTCAGGTATGCCATAAACTCTAAAAACATGTTGGAAAAGTGCTTGAGCGGTTTCCATGGCAGTGGGGAGGCCTTTCAAAGGTATTAGACGGCAAGCTTTTGAGAAGCGGTCAATGATCACACGAATTGTTGTGAAATCGTTTGATGGCGGTAGATCGGTGACAAAGTCTATTGAAAGATGTGACCAGGGTCGCTGGGGAATGGGCAAGGGCTGTAGCAAACCGGATGGTAATTCTTTTGGTGTTTTGGACTGGGCACAGACTGAACAGGACATGATGTAGTTAGCCACATCTTTAACCATGGATGGCCACCAGAATGAGTTTTGTGTGAGATGGAGTGTTCTTGAAATACTTGGGTGACCTGAGCAGAGGGATGTATGGACCCACTGTATGACCCTTATTCGAAGATTTGTAGGAATGTAGTGCTTGTTAGGAGGACAACCTTGTGGCGTTGGTTCATTCTGTTGCTCTCTTTGGATCTCGTCCATCAGATCCCATGTACTGGGTGCACTGATAACTGATGGGGGTAGAATAGACTCAGGTGTGGATTCTGCTTGCGGATGATCATGTCGTCTGGATAGTGCATCGGCCTTGCTGTTCTTACTACCTGGACGGTAAGTTACAGTAAACTGGAACCTTGTAAAGAAAAGTGACCAGCATGCTTGGTGAGGGTTTAGTCTCTTCGCACTCTTGATGTATTCAAGATTCTTATGATCTGTGATTACCTGGAATGGGTGGGTGGAACCCTCCAGCCAGTGTCTCCATTCTTCGATTGCGGCTTTCATAGCTAGAAGTTCTTTATTGCCAACATCATAGTTGCGTTCAGCATCATTGAGTTTTCTAGAGAAATATGCACATGGATAAAGCTTGCCTGGCTGTCCGTGACGTTGAGAGAGTACTGCACCGATTCCACTGTCTGAGGCGTCGACTTCCACAACAAACAGCAGGTTGGGATCTGGATGTTTGAGGATGGGTGCTGTCGTGAAGCTGTTCTTAAGTTCTGTGAAGGCTTGGGTGGCACTCTCAGTCTGCTGTGAATTCAAAAGTATCGTTTTCAGTAGAAATCTTGACACTGTTAGTGAGAGACTTGGCAGTAAGGAGCAAAAGATTGTCAACACTCACCTGGCTGCTAGCATTGATGTTCCTCGGGGCCTTCAGTGGAAATGCGGCGTTGAGGTGGCCTGCCTCTACACAGTAAAGACACAGATTGCGTAACAACCGTCTTGATCTTTCTTCCATAGAAAGCTTTGTAACTACTAGCTGCATGGGCACTAGGTTGGGTTGAGCAGTAGATTGGACTGAGTTGGAATTCTGAGGCATTTGCTGGATTTACATGGTTCTCATTGATGGTAACTTGGATTTAGCAGGGTTATTGCACATGAGATTATCAATCTTGATTGCTAGTATCACATATTTAGAAAAAGAGTGGTTTTCACCCTTGTATGCGAGCTTTGCCTGTAGCTCAACATTCAAACTGCGTTGAAATACGGCCTTGAGTGCAACGTCATTCCAACCACTCTGAATTCAGAACGCTCGCCACACAATGGCGTAATCAGCGGCTGATCGGCGGCATTGAGTTAACTGCATGAGCTGGGTTGAAACATCCCTTTTAAAATTCTTAATGATCAAGCCCCATTTTATCTTAAAGATCTTCTTACATCTCTGTCATCCTCCAGACTTTTAAGATCTTCAGACAGGGCTCTATTATCTATTCCTCGCTCCCGTCTAAAAACTAGGGGAGATAGAGCTTTTTCCATTGTCGCCCCTTGTCTATGGAAACAATTACCTTTGGACATCTGCCTTGCACCTTTGATTACCATTTTTAAATCAAAATTGAAAACGTATCTCTACTCCTTGGCATTTTAATACTCCCTGTTTTATTTCTGCTTTATTTTATTTTATTTTATTTTATTTTATTGTTTCCTTACTCTGTTCAGCACTTTGGATAGGTCTGTTTAAATGTGCTTTATAAATAAAATGTACTTACTATTAATACTGTGAACTTATTTCATTTGAATCCACAAAAAACACAATATTTCTTAAAGTAAAGTGAAACGAATTAAACAAAATAATTAAAACAAGAAACATAATTTTAACTCAAATATCTTGCAGATAACTACTAACTAACAACTGTAGTGATTTATGGTCTTAATTATTAATATTAATATTTTGTATTAATATTAAAATTGAGTCAGATGATTCCTTTCTATATTTCGGGGCACCAGCCAAGGATTCTATTTATTCATTAACAAAAAGATATACAAGAGTAAAATATCACACTCATTAAATACTACTAAGGAATATGACTAAACTACAAAGAAAACTGAACCAATAATCAAACAGAAACTACAAACTACTACACAAATGGACATTAACAAAATGAATACCAAGTAGATGAGCAACGAATTAGACAAAGCAATGAATGGGTAATTAGCAGTCTATGGGGGAGTCAATTGTGGTCTTTTTGGATTCTGAAATAGTAAATAAGCATTTACTATGAATACAGATAACATGTCTGATGTATCTGTCTGTATACACTGACCCTGGATCTACACAAATCGCAATCTCATATAGCAACAACCTGATGCCAAGGCCTTTGGTTAGCATATATTTACATTTCACTTAGTTGGGTGATTAGTCTGGCGACAGGAGATGTCTTCCACTGGTACTGTATCCTTCCATTTGCAGTGGGAGAGACTGGATTGCTTTCCAGAGAAGGTAAAACACAGTTGCCTACATTCAAAAGGATTATAAAGAAAATGCCTCTTCTGGTTGAAGAATCTACCTGCTGCATAAATGGCCACAGACTTCTCAAAGGATTGCAGTTCTTGAAACAAAGTTACTTGCGGGACTACCAAACCAGACGGCACACACAAGGGTTCATGGAAGCCATTAGCATACAGCCTGTGAGTCCCATGAATCCAGTGCTCCTAAACAGGCCATACTGAGTGCAGAGAAACAAGCTGTAATTGATCAACACAGTAATCAATGGCACAAACAGGGAACGAGACATAAAGGGACCCGAGACATCAGATTGTCATGAGTATCACATATTGCCATAGTAGCATCCTCTACCGCAAACATTAGTTCCCTACTACTGCTTATACATCTGGAGAACAGATTTGATGTATTAATGAATGTGGTTAAGGAATCCCCTTATGTGATCGGACACAGATCAAATCAGCCAGAAGCTAACATTGATGCTAACTGGCATGCTGACTGAGCTCTGCCCACTGAGCTCACCGCAGATAGACTGTGACATATTAGAACTCCTCCAAGATTCAGCACCCAAGGACTACTTTTGGGAAAATAGCCAGGGAACCCAGGGCAACATATTACAGCCTCCGGTAACACCAGAGCAACAGCCACTCTCACTGGACATGTTATCCCTCTCTCCAGCAGCTTCTCAGAGAAAATGGAGGAACTGGTATATGCTGGAACCAAACTCTCCCACTCTTTTGCTGTGAGCCTCCAGATATCAACAAAAAAGCGGCAAGCCCCACAACCACCAAAACCTGTGGACCTAGCTCGCTTTCCCCCTTCTCCTGTGAGAGCTCTCTGGCCTCTGCCACAACGCCAGGCCATCTATCTGCTCTAAGTGAACCAAAACAACTTATAACATGTCGGCTCCCTGCTATGATAACAGTAACTTTGTCAAATGTTTACAGAACAAGCAGGTGGCAAACCCATCTAATCTGCTGCCTATTACACATCAAACTAAGATTGCTGTGGAGACAGAAAGAAAGACTGTTAAATTAGCACTTTTAAACATCCGCTTACTGAAAAATAAATCACTTCTAGTCAATGAAACAACCTAGATTTTATGCTTCTAAATGAAACGTGGCTAGAAGACAGCTGCAGTGCAACAGTCCTCAATGAAACAGTCCCTCCTAACTTTACTTTTATGAGTGTCTGCAGAGCTGTTAGGAGAGGTGGAGGTGTAGCTGCTCTATTTAAATGATTTAAAGAAGAATTAAAAAGTTTAGATGTTGATGATTTATTGTTCCAGTGTTTATTTTAGTTGGGCTCTTGACCCTTAACTTTTGGATATTAGTTTTTCTCTGGTTATTGTAACTGTGTGCTTATAAGAGACATTTATTATGTCAATGAAAGCCAAGAGAAAATGTAATCAGGTGTTTATGGTTGCATTGATTCAAGCATAATCAACATCTAGTGGCCTGATACACTGACCTCAAACAGAGTCTAATCTTTGATGCATTTTTCGTCATGTAGAATGCATTCTTGCGCCTTAATAAGTCCAACTGAGGAGGGGGGCAGGGGCTCTGGAGGAGGGTGAAGGGCAGAGGAAAAGAAACTAGAGTCCAAGGGGGATTGGAGGGTGGGAGGAGCCAGGGGACAGCCAGGAGCAGAAGGAGCCAGATGACCCAGGCCACAGTCAGCAAGATGGTACTTGGTGGAGGCGCAGGAGGGAGGAGACTTGGTGGAACGAACCAGGGGTGCTTTCTCCTGCAATGTTGCCAGCCGCGGTGGAGAACCAGACAGAGCCGAAGAGACACGGAGCCTGGGTGACACTGAAGGTCCGGAGGGCCAAGATGGAGCTGACGGCTCATGGGACAGAGGCGGAGATGGGGATACGGAAGACCACTGTGGAGCCAGTGCAACCGAGGATAACGGAAGAGCTGGAGGAAAGGCGGAGCCCGGTGGAGCCGGAGGGATGGAAGGCAGAGATGCAGCCAGCAGCCAGAAATCCCGAGGTGGAACCAGGGTGATGCCTGACCAAGGCGCAGCCGGTGAGACGAGGAAGCTTGGCGGAGCGGGTGGGATGACGTGCCACAGTGGAGCTGAGGGCGCAATGAGCAGACAGGAACCAGAGGAGTAGTAGCAGCTATAGAAATATACTGCTCAAATAGAGGAGGGTGGAGAGGGAGGCTGGGCGGGCAATCTGCAGACATAGATACATGGAGATACATGGGGCACAGGATATACAGGGGGCGCTGGAGATACTTGGAGCACAGGAGATACAGGTGTGTCTGCAGAAATAGCCTCAGTAAATCACTCTATTAAATCCTTCTCTAAAAAACCAAGTAGTTTCCCAGGGTCCATATTGTACTCACACGCAGCGGCGGGAGTGTGGGTGGGGCTTCCTTTCGAGTCCTCAAGCTCAACTAAAACTCTCTCGGGGATGGGCGTTGTTGCCGACTCGCGCACCTGGTCAGACATCATAACAGGCTCTGGCTCAGCAGGGCTCGCTGGCACTTTCTCTGCGGCAGGCACAGTCTGCAGTGGATTCAGGCTTTAGCTCCGTCTGGCTGGGTGTAAGCTGACTGGGCGCTGGTTTAGGTGGAGCGGTGCTGATAGGCTCTGCAGGGCCGATGATGAATGCTGAGTTGTTGTTTATCAGCACCCACTCCACACATGCGGCGAAATCTTTAGTATTTAATCACGGAAACAGGCAGGGAACTCAATATAGACATCTAAACATCAACGAGAACGGACAAGGAATGAAGGAGAACACAGGGTATATATACACGAGGCAAACAAAGAGAACTTAAAGGTGCCCAAGAATGCTTTTTCACAAGATGTAATATAAATCTAAGGTGTCTCATGAATGTGTCTGTGAAGTTTCAGCTCAAAATACCCCATAGATTTTTTTAAATAAATTTTTTTAACTGCCTATTTTGGGGCATCATTAACTATGCACTGATTTACACTCGACGCCGCCCCTTTAAATGCTCACGCTCCCTGCCAAACGAGCTCTCGACTATATTACAGTGCATTTACAAAGTTCACACAGCTAATATAACCCTCAAATGGATCTTTACAAGATGTTTGTCATGCATGCTGTATGCATGCTTCGAATTATGTGAGTAAAGTATTTATTTGGATGTTAACGTTTTATTCTGAGTGAATTTGAGGCTATATGCTCTGTGGCTAACGGCTAATGCTACACTGTTGGAGAGTTTTATAAAGAATGAAGTTGTGTTTATGCATTATACAGACTGCAAGTGTTTAAAAATGAAAATAGCGACGGCTCTTGTCTCCGTGAATACAGTAATAAACGATGGTGACTTTAACCACTTTAACCACATTTAACAGTACATTAGCAACATGCTAACGAAACATTTAAAAAGACAATTTACAAATATCACTAAAAATATCATGTTATCATGGATCATGTCAGTTATTATTGCTCCATCTGCCATTTTTCTCTATTGTTCTTGCTTGCTTACCTAGTCTGATGCTTCATCTGTGCACAGATCCAGACGTTACTGGCTTGTGTAATCCCTTAAACATGGGCTGGCATTATGCAAATATTGGGGCGTACACCCCGACTGTTGCGTAACAGTCGATGTTATGTTGAGATTCGCCTGTTTTTCGGAGGTCATTTAAACAAATGAGATTTATATAAGAAGGAGGAAACAATGGAGTTTGAGACTCACTGTATGTCATTTCCATGTACTGAACTCTTGTTATTTAACTATGCCGAGGTAAATTCAATTTTTGAATCTAGGGCACCTTTAAGATAATTAACGGGACACAGGTGAATCAAATGACTAATCAAACAGAATGGGGAAAACTAGGTCACAAAACACAAGACATGTAACAGACACACTGTCAGTTTAAATCTAGACTAAAAACACAGCCTGGCATACACATGATCTACTTCTATATTCTAATTCAAATCACATAAATTGTTAGGCTACATAAATCAGACGGAACCGGGAACACTTCCCATAACACCTGATGTACTCGCTACATCATAAGAAGTATGGTGTCTACGCTAATATTATAATATAATTGTCTCTCTCTGTTTATCCCAAGGTTTACCGTAGTTAAGTCAATAATTAACCATTTTTACAACAGAAGTGATTCAATCAAAAACCAACTTTAGCTCGATAATAACTTTTTCCTAGAGCTGCTGTAAAGCCAAAACAATCTCTGTCCATTCATTTTCCTATTAACACTCTGAAGCTGCTTTGAAACAATCTGTATTGTGAAAAGCACTATATAAATGAAGATGACTTATTTAAAGGCAATAACTGTGTAGTTGCTAATATAGTAATGGTCTCTTTGCTAAGGACTTTAGCACCTGCTTGTGTGGTGGTGTTTCATAACTGTTATCTGCAAGAGGACTGAGTTAAATTGTTCTTTCTAGCTAACTCAATTAAATTTTTTTTAAGAAACATTCTTTTTTTAAGTGAACTCAGATGAATTAAGTTCATAGTACTAATATACTCACATTACTAACACAGAATACATGTTAAATGGCAAATAACCAATTTAAGGCAACCGGTTTCCTCAAATAAAATATGATTTAGGTTTTAATTCAGTGCAACTGTATTATTACAGTAACATACTGTAAAGTAGATTACAGTAAAGAACTGTAAATTTATAGTTTTGCTGTTTTTGCAGTATAATTGTAGTTGACGATTTATGGCAATCTTGTTAATTTACAGGCTTACTGGCAACCAAAATTGCCAGTAAGTTACTGTAATTTAAAAAAAAAAAATTTTTTTTTACAGTGTACGTCTGTTTACTAGCATAAAAATAGAACCTAGTTGGTAAAATCATCTGATTAAAACATTCTTGCTCACCTCACACAGGCTCAAGTAGGTTTTCTTGAGGTCAAGCATGTGCAGGTTTCCCAGCAGTGGCAGTGGTTTGGGTCCTGGAGGATATTTTCCCTCATCCTTAGATTTGGAACTGATGGAGACCAGAAAAATAACCAAAAACATCAACAGGGTAAGTATTGTACCTGTGCTGGAGCCAAGTGAGAGTAACGCATCTATTAAATCCATAGTCAAAGAGATCTACTGTTCACACGCACAATTCAATCACTTGTTTAGGTTTGATGGGTTTCAGTTTTGTACTTTGTACAGTAGGTAGGAGGGGCCATAAGAGATGGTATCCTTTACTCAAAATTAAAGGCATCTAGGATCAGTGCCAAATGAGAAAAAACTACAACAAAAAAACATAACTATCACAGGAAAGCTTATTTAAAATAAATAAATAAATAAATAAATAAGCTAACCCTAATTATAGTGCTGCTTTCTTGAATTTGAATAAATAAATCCAGACTGAAGTTGTTTTACCAGAATAACAGCTATTGTCTTAATTTCTTTATTTTTTTCGTCATGTAGAACAGCATTTGGGGGCGACACAGTGTCTCAATGGGTAGCATTGTTGCATCATAGCAGGAAGGTCCAAGGTTCGAGTCCTGGCTGAATCAGGCGACTTTCTGTGTGGAGTTTGCATGTTTTCCCTGTATCTGCATGGGTTTCCTCTGGGTGCTTCGGTTTCCCCCACAATCCAAAAACATGCAGTATAGGTGAATTGGAGATGCTAAATTGTCTGTAGGTATGAATGCATGTGTGTGAATCCCGAGCCGTGTAATATGCAGGTTTGGGGAAATACCTGGCAACCTACCATGGAAAAACCATTGGCAAAGAAAATTCATGGTCAGTCTCTCGCGTTTGGCAAGAGATGGCCATAGAATTGCAAAGAGTTGGATACAACTGGAATGGTTAATGAGGGAGAAAAAACAGCTTTGACAATCAGTACTTTGTTTTACAGCATATAAAATATAACCATAGCATTAAAAAGGAGAATTTAAAGAAAGTATAGAAAGTATTTAAAATACACTGAACATTTAGAAGGTATTTACATGTAAATTGTTCAGAAATGCATTTTTAAATGAAACTGTATCGGGCTAGAACAGCAATTTTCCACAATGCACATAGAACCCCAACCTGAATTGCTGGGGCAACTGCAAAAGAGTTTCAATATTTACACTGCTTTTGTACAACCTGTTTATCTCAGTATAAATGTTTATTCTGAAAAAAAAAAAAAAAAGCCTAGGCTGATTTGATATCACCTATATGTGTATTGATTTATGCTCATTTCTTTCTGAAAAAAAAAATAAAATAAAAAACTTATAGATGCAAAATGTGTTAGGCATTTAAAGGGACTCAAAAAGAAATCTGATCTGATGTGTTATTGTGGTTTACACATGCAAAAAAGGTCAGTCCATCTGCAAAAAAAAAAAAAAAGAAAAAGAAAAAAAAGCTTATTTTGCTAGTCTGTCAGCTGTTTGAGAGTTTTGGACACCTTTCAGCTGCAGGTTAGAAGACCACCCAGACATCAAGCAACCATCGAAACAATGGTTAATTAAATTAATGTTAATGTGTCAACGTTAACCGCATTGAATCAACATCACTGTTGCACCCACAATTAATGTTAAAATTAATGTTTTTCAACAACAAAAAAAAAATCAATGGTAATGGCATTGAATCACTGTTACAATGTGAAGTTGGTTCAACATCATGCTTGCACGCTCAGGAAATAAAACACAACTACAACTTATTTAAAGCCACACAGCCTGAAATCAACTGCAAATAAAAGACAATAAATCTCTCAAAATCTCAACAGAGATGATTAAACATTTTCCAGCTTCACTTAATACTACCCAGTTTGATGTTATTTCTGTCATTCATCTACAGAAGTTCTTTTTGAGAATTAACAGAGGTTTAGATGTTGATGTTTTATTAAAAATGTTTTGTTTTCAGTGTTTCCTTTAGTTAGGAATTATGTGTGGCATACACATAACACATTATCAATTTATATTTTCAAATCCGTTAAAGGATTATTAGGCTGCATAAATTAGGTCAGCCGGAACCGGGAACACTTCCTATAACACCAGATGTACTGTTACATCAGAAAAAAATGGCATCTACGCTAATATTAGCCTTTCTGTTTATCCCGAGGTTTACCGTAGTCAACCGGATCTGGGCCGTATCCAGCTGAGACCAAGGACCTGCGCCTTGACACGACCACAACGCAGCCCTGAAGTATCAGCAGAGATCGAGTCAACTAGATCATCCATTGTGAAGGCCTCATCAACATGACAGCCAGTGCCACAGTTCCTCAACAGACCGTCCATACCGGCGTGATGAATACGATCCTCAACTGGACACAACCACAACGCAGCCCTGAGGTATCAGCAGAGATCGAGTCAACTGGATCATCCATTGTGAAGGCCTCATCGACACGACAGCCAGTAGCACAGTTCTCAACAGACCTTCCATACCGACGTGATGATACGATCCTCAACTGGATGGAACTGAAATAAATACTTTGATTGTTGCAATCCTTTCAGACTTATGATAGCAACCTGATTGTAACAAAGCACTGTTCGCCAGAGGAGAACTGGCCCCCCGACTAAGCCTGGTTTCTCCCAAGATTTTTTTTTCTCCATTTTAACACCTATTTGCCACTTGTTTGCCACCTGATGGAGTTTGGGTTCCTTGCCGCTGTCGCCTTTGGCTTGCTTAGTTGGGGACACTTGACATTTGATATTCAACAGTATTCTTGACATTTATTCAGCAGTGCTTCTGATCTGCCTGCATTGACACTATTATTTAAGAGCTGCTGTGCAGCCAAATTATGTACCAGTTATCAATGTAAAGCTGCTTTGACACAATCTGCATTGTAAAAAGTGCTATATAAATAAAGGTGACTTGACTTGACTTGACTTGACTTGACTTAGGCAGTTTGACTCTTGGCTTTTTATGTGAGTTTGTGGTCTTTGTAACAGTGTTTACCAAAACACATTATTTGTTGCAAAGAAAGCCAGAAACAAAGATGATCAGGTGATATAGTTTTCAGCATCAAAAAATATATATGCACTGAAACTGTCACTGACACGCCAGGCTCTGCACCCAGCCAATCATGTCGCACTCTCTCACCAGAGTACTGATCACATGCACCTGACACTCATCACCACCCCAATCAGCATCACTATAAAAGACACTCACAGTCACTCAGTCATTGACACTCACAGTCACTCAGTCGGTCTCATTAATGCATACTAACCTGAATGCTTACCCTTACGGACTATTTACCTGTCTCCAGTGTGTCTCCTAGATCATCTGTGTTCTCCAGTCCTCCGTGAGTGTCTCTGTGTTGCTCCTGCTCCACGTCTCTCAGTCCTCATCGAATCTGGTGTGAAGATCAAGTCAAGTATCCCTGTCTTGATATCTGTGCTGTCTGGAATCCTCGTCTGCTTCACGTCTCTCAGTCTTCATTGAACCTGGTGTGAAGATCAAGTCAAGTATCACTGTCTTGATATATATTCTGTCTGGATACTTCGTCTGCTTTCACTCACCTGCACTCTGCTCTGGTTGTCTCAATAAACATCGTAAACTGTACCTGTGTCTCCGACTTCCTCTGTATTGTAACAGAAGACCGGACCTACACCGCTGAGCAACCACGATGAGCACTGCAGATCCATTCAAGGATTTGGGTTACAGCACTTCGTCGCACTCTCACCAGTACATCCACACCAGCACCACCAGTGAGCACTTCCGCATTCCACGCTGCATCTTCTTCTCCGTCTGTGATCGCTAGTCCCATGGCCAAAACGGCGCCCTTCTCTGGCTCGGCGGAGGATTGCAACGGATTCATCCTGCAATGTTCGCTGGTTTTGGAGATGCAACCACACCTGTACCCTTTATGATTCAGCAACTGGACGGTAAAGCACTCCGCTGGGCGGAACCCCTGTGGACTCCCGTCGTGCAATCACTCTCAAGCTTTATTAATCACTTCAAGGAAGTTTTTGGAAAGCCTTCATGGGACTCCTCCCTAGGTGAGAGACTGTGCAATCTGAAACAAGGTGCTTTATCTGTCTCTGATTATGCTTTACAGTTCAGAACTCTAGCGGCAGCAAGTGTTTGGAACGAACAAGCCCTCATCTCCAGATATCGCCAAGGTTTGGATCCACGTGTGCGGTTGCATCTCGCTGCATACGAGGATACCAACGGGCTCGAGAAGTTCATCCAGCTGTCAATAAGATTCGCCACTCGTATGCAGCTGTGCATAGAAGAGCACCAAAACCAGCGACTATTTCCACCCTTCCTCTGCCAGCCCGAATCCGTCAGCTCCCCAGAACCAGCCAGCCTTGAGATGCAGATTGATAGTTCATGTCTTTTTCCAGCTGAGCGACAGAGGAGGCTGACCCAGGGTCTCTGTTTGTATTGTGGCCATCCTGGGCATTTCAGAGCTGAATGCCCCACTCGTCCAGTGCGATCTATGGTGAGTGTCATCCTTCTTACGTTAAATCATCAAAATCCACTCACTATTATCGCTGACCTTACTGCTGCTGATATTTGTATTCCAGTCAATGCCTTCATCGACTCTAGGTCAGCTGGAAATTTCATCTCCGGAGCCCTCTGTCACCAGCTCAACCTCAAGACCGCCAGTTCGCCGAAAGTTTACCAGATCCATGCAGTAACTGGTTGTCCTCTCCGTCAAGTTCGTCACATGGTGGGCCCTCTGTGTCTACAGATTGGTGTTCTTCATCAGGAGGAAATTCATCTGCTGGTTCTGGAGGATTTTACATCTGACGTGATTCTGGCGCGCCCATGGTTGGAGCAGCATGATCCCATCATCTCCTGGCGGACAGGAGACATCCTGAAGTGGGGTAATAAATGTTTTCCTGGATGTTTCCCGGTACTACAAATTCCAAGTCGAGTTCCAAGTCGAGTTCCAAGTCCAAAGGATTCTGAGATCTAAGAAGATCCATGTGTAGGATTATTACTGAACGAAGCGCATGACCAAAAACACTCCACATTCAAAAGATCAAAGAGAATCAACTCATTCCCTCACCAAGACCTACATGAATCACAATATTGCTGAAAGATCCTGTTCTCCAATTGCCACCATTTGGAGACCATTTACTGAAGGGACAGATCAAAAAGACTATCTCTCACTTTGTTGACAAAGGAACAGATGGATCAACAAAGTCCAAGATACAAGGCGTAAATTCCCACTGTTATCAGGAAAACCTAGACCTGCGACACATCTCGATGTCATTTCAAAAGACATTCCAAAGTTCAACAGAGACAATTTAGAAAAATACTGCTAGACATATGAGCTTATCACCAAAATGCAGTCTCTAACATGTCATATGTATTAAGTAGGTTTTATGTTGTTCATGGAACGCATGTAATTCTTTCTGTGTGTTTTAAATATTTGATTACTGGTAAATTTGAAGAAAAGTGAACTGAAGTGTGAAGTGTGTACTGTTTGGTATGGTTGTGATGGATGAATGCTTTCCAGTATTTTGGTGCAAAATTGATTTATGTAAGATGTATGACTTTTGAATCAGCAAAATTAACTTCTCAAAGTTCTGACCAAAATCCCTAAGTTTGAGAACAAAGGACTGTAAGGACAGTATGCTAATTGCATACAAGGACAGGAGAACTGGGCGTTGGACCCCGCCCAAAACAGGACCTGATTGGCTAAAACAATCGGAAAGGCGGAACCAACAAACCGTTCAAAACTCAATACCGCGCATTGTGAAACGGCTTTTTGCTTTCTGCTTTTGCTTTCGGCTTTTGCACTTCGTCTTGGCATTCGCTGAGGCGGCGGACCGAACATCGTCCTGCCTGCAAGCCAAACCATTTCAAGACTCACTCAAACCCCTGCAAGAAACTTTGTTGAACTTCGCAGCCGAGGACTCACCAAAAGTCCTTTGTTTCCAGCAACTCCTTGAGACGCAGAGAGACACTCAAGCAGCAACGCGTAAACCCTGCTATTCAACGAAGACTCCATTTTCTGCAAAGCCAACTTCTTCCCCACGGACGTCGTCCTTCAGAACTCTTGACCGAGCCACGCGCTTCCTTCAACTCTGTTACGAAGGGAACACGCGCTTAAAAGGAGCAGCCAACGCAAGTAACACAGGTCTCCTAATTTTGCTGAGCTGGTGCAATTTTATTAAGCAAATGAAACTATGGTTGAATTGCTAGTGTATTAATTCTCTCAGGTTACGGTCAGAGAAACTTGTTAAAAGCTAAACAACTGGGGAATCCATTCACCTCCAAACAATAACCTCACCATTTCCCTGTAACTGAATGAATGTGTGTGTGTGTGTGTGTATGTGTGTATGTGTGAGAGTATATGTTTTTCGTTAGATTAGTTTGTGCGTAGTAGTTTTAGTTCAATAAAGTCTTGTTTGATTTTCCATACATACAGTGTCTTGTGCTGTGCTTACAAATTGCTGCCTTAAACAAAGATCATGCTACTTGCTCATAATCATAATCATAATTATTAATCATAACAAAATATTATTACTGTTGGCCATAGAATAATAATTTTGTCCAGAATTGGTAAAAATACTGTAACCTCAATTTTTCGGTGGACGAATAATTGATAAAGTGTTAAATATTGATTATGAATCATTCACGGTTAATCCGGTTCTTATTCAGTGTAATTTAATTACATTTTTGATTCAATATTTGGGTTTAATTCCTACACATGTCTGTCACGTCCATTGAGAGTCCATTGGAAAAGAGATCCGTCGATATACCTGACTGTTACTCCCACTTCAGTGACGTTTCCCACTTCAGTGACAGGCCTCCAAGCTGCCTCCCCATCGGCCATGGGACTGCGATCTTATCCCAGGTGAGCCAGTGCCTAGGGGAAAAATCTATTCCTTGTCCATCCCGGAGGAGAAGGCCATGGAGGAATACATCACTGAGGCACAAGGCCATCACAAGGCTACATCTGCCTGTCTACTTCCCCTGCTGCAACCAGCTTTTTCTTCGTTGCCAAGAAGGATGGAGGCTTGCGGCCTTGCATTGATTACAGAGCACTTAACAAAATAACAGTCAAGTTCAGATATCCACTTCCTCTTGTCCTGTCTGTGCTGGAACATCTCCACGGCGCCAATGTGTTCACCAAGCTGGACCTCCGCAGCGCATACCTCATCCGAATACGTGAGGGGGACGAATGGAAGACGGCCTTTGTGTCCCCTACTGGACACTACGAATACTGCGTCATGCCATATGGACTCGTCAACGCCACCTCCGTATTTCAGGATTTTTATGCATGAGGTCCTCCGAGAGTTCCTGCACAAGTTTGTGATTGTTTACATCGATGATATCCTCATCTACTCCCGGAGCCTGGCCGACCATCGCCACCACGTTGCGGAGGTCCTCCAACACCTGAGGGCTCCATCATGTGCATGTCAAAAACATACACATAAACCTAACTTTCAATAAATATGTTTTAAAAATAATAATGTCTGATTAAGTTATGCAGGTTATCAACTGAGAAAGCAATAGGCAATGACAAAATAATCACAACTGAATCTAGTTATCTTATCAAGTGAATTAAAAGAAAATCAAATCAAAACAGTTGTAGCCCATACTAGTTTTTGCATTAAAATGTTCAGTGGCGCTTTAACACAAAACAGGAAACTCGTGAATATTCATGTAAGCTCCACCCAGTGTCACCGAAAATCTCAGACACCGAATATTTCAGAACACTGGGGACGAATGCGCCAGCATGTCGTTAATTTGGTTTAAAATTTAGAACAGCAGAAAGAACTTAGACGTTTTTGGTCAGAGAGATAAGATCTATCTATATAATCTAGCCTCGTTTATTCCATTCTATCCAATATTTCTAATCTATCTATGTGTCTATAGATGTGTTAGCTTAATGTAGCACAACAGTAATTAAACATGAATGAAGAATAGACACCAACCTCCTTGTTCCTCGTGTTTTATTCTCCAGGGTTCTGGTTCACTCATGTCCTCCTCACTCTCCTCTTTAACAAACACCATCTTCACAGCAGCAGATCTCAGTTCAGTTGATACTCCTCCAGATATTCCTGCTTGTTTGAAAACTTACTCACGTCTATGAGATCGAGAGTACTGACCTGATTCAAAATTTGTATCGTTCTATATACTAAAAGTACATTTCTCGCCGTTTGTATTAAACCAGTACTAAGACAAAACACTAGAGGAAAAACCAACTAACCTTCCTCTGTGGTGTAATGGTGGTTGTCAAACAAAACATATGGTGCCTTACCGCCACCCACTGGACTGGAGTGTGAAGCGGCGAGAGGAGGGGAAATATACTTCCTTCGCACGAGTACAAGATGCGCCGTTTTTACCTTTCAAAACAATTTGCAATGAGAAGTGAAAAATTACTTAAAATGATAGACTTCTGTCATGACCACCAGGACTCCTGGAACCAGTTCCTGGGCTGGGCCGAGTACGCCCAAAACTCCCTCCGTCAACCCTCCACTGGTCTCACCCCTTTCCAGTGCGTGCTCGGCTATTAGCCCCCACTGTTCCCCTGGGATGGGGAACAATCAATAATCATCGTAAACTGTACCTGTGTCTCCAACCTCCTCTGTATTGTAACAGAAACAAGAAAAAATAACAATTTAACATTTTTTAATACAGAGATAGTATGTTAAAAGCACATTTTAGTTCATATACATGGCGTCTCAAAATAGCACAGTTGAGTACACTTAGATGTTCTTAAGATTATCTTCAGAAGTACTTAAGAAGAATTTTTAGTATATTAAGTACAAAATTAGTGTGTGAAAATAGAGCACTTTAATTACATTATGGAAGTGTAATAGTGAAAGGCTATTTTTAGCTGTTTCTTTTCAGAGAGTAGTTGGTCATTAACAACAGAAATGGTAATATCCAAGCAGTTAATATCTGTTGTCCCCACATAATAAGTAAACTTAATGGATGGTCTAAGGCAATTCATATACAAGGCAAACATTTCAAAGTCACTGGTAGAACCTTTATGAATCACAAAACAATCATCAATGTATCTTTTGAACAAAACCAAATTTTCAGTAAAAGGATTATTATTCCAGATGTATTAGTCTTCTAATTAACCAAGGTATAAATCCCAATATTGAATGGATGGTGGGCTACATTTGTTGCACAGACCTGGTAACCCTGAGGATTTGTGAATGGCAACATAACTGACGCTGGTAGGTCACGTGATGAGGGCAACATGGCGGACGTTGTACGTCCAGATTACATTAATACTATACACATTCATTTCAGATGCAGCCATAGTCATGGTTAAGTGAGTTCATTTAAGTTAAAAAACTTAAAGGAGATACATTCTGATTCTTGAGGGTGACTGCTTCCCTTGCTACTACTAAACATAACCCTGCTGTGTTTGTTAATTTTCTGCATGTTTTTGCACAATTATATAAAATCCTGTATAGTGTTAAAATCAACTGTAAATAAAAGAAGACATTAAATCTCTCAAGTTCTCAGCAGAGGATTAAATCTCTAGATGATTTAATCTAAGGCTGTGGCTGAAAGTCAGTTGCAGTTGCGTTTCTGCTCATCTCCATTGTTTTCTGTTATTGTTGTTCCTTTTTCCTTCAGTGATTCTGCTTGTTAACAAAAGGGGTTTATCACTAATGCTCAATCATCACTCAAAACGCTCAAACATAACATAAATTAGTCACTGAATTATCTAATTTATTCTAACATGGATATAGTGTTCATTTAATAAATTCATCTGGCCAAACCTATGTAGTGATTTTTACTTTGTCCATCCAAGGACGCGAAGTAAAGTAGGGATTGGTACTCACGTCACCGCTGACGTTGTGATTTTTGGATCACACGTCTCTTAAGGTGCGGTTATGAGTACATCAGATGACCACTTCCCCCCTAGTTCAGAGCACCAGTCAAGGTCTTTTACCTTGGTGGTATGAGAACACTCTCAACAGGGGCTTTTCATTCATTTAGAGTTAACGTAAAGTGGTCAGCTGATTTATTTGAAAGATTGGTGAAATTGCTAACTTGTAGAGCCTCTTCTGTATTATCAGCACAAGGAAGACACAAGTGTAATAAAATAAATTTTATTAACAAAAAGATGAACAAGAATAACTAACACAACTACTAAATGAATACCATGAATGATAAAGGAATAAAGTGCACAAGATACATAGAATACAAGTGATTCAGTTGAGTGTGGCCATGGAAGAGTTACGTTATCTTATGGAAAGATAAACTGTTTCTCTGAAAATAATAAGGTGGAGAACCTTATTATGCACCAAACAAATAAATGAGAGATTATTTGTTATTAACTAACATCAGCTATATTACATCTAATGGGAATTAGGAAATTATATACGGATAATATACAACAATGCCAAGGTCTCTGGAAAGAGGTTTGGTTAAGTGATATTTACGTTCCACTTGGTTGAGTCAGGTGACGGTGACGTCTTCCACTGGTTGTGCTGGGTGACAATGCAGTGGGGAGAGGAGCCAGAATCTGTTTCAACAGTCCTGAACACGAAGCTCTGTGGGATGCTGATCTCCTGGAGCACCAAAGGGTCCTAAAATCTGGAACACGCAGATGAGGCCCTGGTGTTGGTGCAGAAGGTCCTTAACAATCTGGAACACGCAGACGAAGGTACCTTGGATTGAAGGTTTGCTCTCCTGAGCTTAACCTTGTTGCAGATGCCGTTACTGTCTCGCTGGACGGAAACTCTGGACGTAGTGTTTGTTGATGTCTCTTTCCTCACAAGCTGGAGGCTTAGAACGTGGTCGTCTCTGTTGCTGCCTCACAAGCTGTAGACTCAGATCATGGGATCTGTTGTTGTCTCTCTGGATGGACCAGAGGCTCAGAACTGTGTTGTATCTGCTCTGTCTTTCCCCTTTGACGGGCAGACTCAGAACAGTATATCTGTTAATGTCTTCCCCCTTTGAAGGGCAGACTCAGAACGGCGTATCTGTTGTGTCTATCCTCGTGCAGGACAGACTCAGAACAAGGAGTGTCTGTTGAAAGGGTACCTTTATGCCTTTCTGATGAGGAGGAGATTGCATTTTGGTGCTTCACCATTCGAGTGCTGTGATTGGCTGCTGGCATCAGAGGGGACACACATGGTGTGGCTCACCTTTCTTTCCCTTGTGGAACTCATTTGCATAAAACACAAAGTTGGAAGTCTTTACAGTATCTTTAAAGTTTACCAATGCATTTCTCACTTTCCAAACCACCACCAGAATACCTTTGGCAATATTCTAAACAAATAGAGACTAAACATGATGGAAAAAGATGTCATTCAATTGTACAGTAACGGCTGAATTTGTATCAGATGTTGCACTACAAATAGCTGTCACTGAGAATACTTATTTCTGTGAATAAGTATCAAATGGATGTGTAGTTTGCATCAGTTCTAAGGTTTGCAAACATAGTTTTGAATGGATTCGGATGGATCTTTGTGATCTCTCTTTGTTTCACCCATTGCTGCTAAGGTCCCGAGGAATTTTTATGGCAGTCTCTGGCCAACCTTAGGAAGTACTGTCTAGATGGGTGAAGGGCAGTAACTGCCTGTGGACCAATGAGAAGTCCTGTCCTTTCCCAGCTTGGTACAAGAGGTCTTCTTCTTGCCCTCTAAGAGAGGTCTGGATGTTGTCCTTACATCTTTATCTGATGGCGTTGGACAGTTTGTTTGTGTTAGTCCACCAAGATCCAATCAAAATGTAGCAAACCTTTGTCCGCTGTTACGGAGAGAAAGGGGCCCGGCCATAAACTGGGCCCTAGAATGTGCTGTTCACTACACCTATGTGGGGCCTACATGGAAACAGGACTAAACCGACCAGCCCCAGGTGCAACCTACATGGTTGTGCTGGCTGGGAGATTTGAATGGCAGGTAAAAGTTTACTGGGAGAAGTCAGTATTATATATGGTTGATGTGGGAAGCTGGCAGCAGCAGTGCTGGGAAAGGCACTCAGAGATGGAACGCTGAATGTTCCACCACCTAGTGAACTTCCATGTGTTCCTGAGCTGGGAAAAGTTAACCACGTCATTGTGGTGGATGATGCTTTTCCTCTGAAACCATATCTCCTCCAGACATACCCTGGAAGCTGTCTCCCCACAGAGATTTTTCAATTATCATTTGTCTCGGGCATGGCACATCTCTGAAAATGCATTTGGCATCCTCAGCCAACACTTCAAAGCTGCTTGTGCATTGTGCAATTATTTACACCCGAACAGAAAAGACCAGGATCATGTCACAGAGAATGACCATGATTGTGAGCAAACACTACAAGGTTTTGAACATTGTAGGGGGCAACGGGCATCTGTGGAGGCACAAAATGTCAGAGAAATGTACAAAGAGCACTTTAACTCACTAGCAGGAGAAGTTGCTTGGCAGTATGACCATGTGAACCGTGGGCTGGAGAACAGATTAAATCAAACTGTAAATTTGTGCGATATTCATTATATTCCAAATTTGAAAACCGTTTGATATATATATTTTCTTGTATTTTTTTCTCATTACAAATAATAATAATAATAATAATAATAATAATAATAATTCCTTACATTTATATAGTGCTTTTCTGGGTACTCAAAGCGCTTTACATATGGAAGGGAGAATCTCTTCAACCACCACCAATGTGCAGCATCCACCTGGATAATGCGACGGCAGCCATATTGCACCAGAACGCCCACCACACACCAGCTTATTGGTGGAGAGGAGACAGAGTAATTAAGCCAATCAGTGTATGGGGATGATTAGGAGGCCATGATACACAGAGGCCAATGGGCAAATTTGTCCAGAATGCCGGGGTTACAACCCTACTCTTTTCGAAGGACATTCTGGGATTTTTAACAACCACAGAGAGTCAGGACCTCGGTTTAACATCTCATCAGAAGGATGGTGCTTTTTTGACAGTATAGTGTCCCTTATATGTGTTAGGACCCACACAGACCACAGGATGAGCACCCCCTGCTGGCCTCACTAACACCTCTTCCAGTAGCAACCTAGGCCCTGTCCACACGAACACGGGTATTTTCAAAACCGCAACTTTTCTATGCGGTTTGGCCGTTCGTCCACAGGCAAACGCAGTATCCGGTAACTGAAACTCAACTTTTTAAAAAACTCCGGCCAGAGTGAACATTTTTAGAAACATTTCCCATCATCCCGTAACTGGCGCTGATTACACGCACACCTGTTGCCAATCCTGTGGACTATTTAGCCAACACTCTCACACACGCTCTTTGTGAAGTTTTGTTTTGCTGTGGCTAACAACTCTGAGCATTTATCCCTGTTTATGATATTCCTGTGTATGACCCTGGACTGTTTACCTTGTGACGATACCTTGCTGCCAGTCTTGATTACTGTGCTCTGTCTGCCTGGATTACGTTTATACTGTTTGCTGCCTGTCCTTATCCACTACCTGATTAATGATTACATCTCTGCTTTGCCCTGTTTGTACCTGATGCTGGAGATTGGCCATTTCCTGCGTACCTTCTGTCATGACCACCAGGACTCCTGGAACCAGTTCCTGGGCTGGGCCGAGTACGCCCAAAACTCCCTCCGTCAACCCTCCACTGGTCTCACCCCTTTCCAGTGCGTGCTCGGCTATTAGCCCCCACTGTTCCCCTGGGATGGGGAACAATCAATAATCATCGTAAACTGTACCTGTGTCTCCAACCTCCTCTGTATTGTAACAGAAACAAGAAAAAATAACAATTTAACATTTTTTAATACAGAGATAGTATGTTAAAAGCACATTTTAGTTCATATACATGGCGTCTCAAAATAGCACAGTTGAGTACACTTAGATGTTCTTAAGATTATCTTCAGAAGTACTTAAGAAGAATTTTTAGTATATTAAGTACAAAATTAGTGTGTGAAAATAGAGCACTTTAATTACATTATGGAAGTGTAATAGTGAAAGGCTATTTTTAGCTGTTTCTTTTCAGAGAGTAGTTGGTCATTAACAACAGAAATGGTAATATCCAAGCAGTTAATATCTGTTGTCCCCACATAATAAGTAAACTTAATGGATGGTCTAAGGCAATTCATATACAAGGCAAACATTTCAAAGTCACTGGTAGAACCTTTATGAATCACAAAACAATCATCAATGTATCTTTTGAACAAAACCAAATTTTCAGTAAAAGATTATTATTCCAGATGTATTAGTCTTCTAATTAACCAAGGTATAAATCCCAATATTGAATGGATGGTGGGCTACATTTGTTGCACAGACCTGGTAACCCTGAGGATTTGTGAATGGCAACATAACTGACGCTGGTAGGTCACGTGATGAGGGCAACATGGCGGACGTTGTACGTCCAGATTACATTAATACTATACACATTCATTTCAGATGCAGCCATAGTCATGGTTAAGTGAGTTCATTTAAGTTAAAAAACTTAAAGGAGATACATTCTGATTCTTGAGGGTGACTGCTTCCCTTGCTACTACTAAACATAACCCTGCTGTGTTTGTTAATTTTCTGCATGTTTTTGCACAATTATATAAAATCCTGTATAGTGTTAAAATCAACTGTAAATAAAAGAAGACATTAAATCTCTCAAGTTCTCAGCAGAGGATTAAATCTCTAGATGATTTAATCTAAGGCTGTGGCTGAAAGTCAGTTGCAGTTGCGTTTCTGCTCATCTCCATTGTTTTCTGTTATTGTTGTTCCTTTTTCCTTCAGTGATTCTGCTTGTTAACAAAAGGGGTTTATCACTAATGCTCAATCATCACTCAAAACGCTCAAACATAACATAAATTAGTCACTGAATTATCTAATTTATTCTAACATGGATATAGTGTTCATTTAATAAATTCATCTGGCCAAACCTATGTAGTGATTTTTACTTTGTCCATCCAAGGACGCGAAGTAAAGTAGGGATTGGTACTCACGTCACCGCTGACGTTGTGATTTTTGGATCACACGTCTCTTAAGGTGCGGTTATGAGTACATCAGATGACCACTTCCCCCTAGTTCAGAGCACCAGTCAAGGTCTTTTACCTTGGTGGTATGAGAACACTCTCAACAGGGGCTTTTCATTCATTTAGAGTTAACGTAAAGTGGTCAGCTGATTTATTTGAAAGATTGGTGAAATTGCTAACTTGTAGAGCCTCTTCTGTATTATCAGCACAAGGAAGACACAAGTGTAATAAAATAAATTTTATTAACAAAAAGATGAACAAGAATAACTAACACAACTACTAAATGAATACCATGAATGATAAAGGAATAAAGTGCACAAGATACATAGAATACAAGTGATTCAGTTGAGTGTGGCCATGGAAGAGTTACGTTATCTTATGGAAAGATAAACTGTTTCTCTGAAAATAATAAGGTGGAGAACCTTATTATGCACCAAACAAATAAATGAGAGATTATTTGTTATTAACTAACATCAGCTATATTACATCTAATGGGAATTAGGAAATTATATACGGATAATATACAACAATGCCAAGGTCTCTGGAAAGAGGTTTGGTTAAGTGATATTTACGTTCCACTTGGTTGAGTCAGGTGACGGTGACGTCTTCCACTGGTTGTGCTGGGTGACAATGCAGTGGGGAGAGGAGCCAGAATCTGTTTCAACAGTCCTGAACACGAAGCTCTGTGGGATGCTGATCTCCTGGAGCACCAAAGGGTCCTAAAATCTGGAACACGCAGATGAGGCCCTGGTGTTGGTGCAGAAGGTCCTTAACAATCTGGAACACGCAGACGAAGGTACCTTGGATTGAAGGTTTGCTCTCCTGAGCTTAACCTTGTTGCAGATGCCGTTACTGTCTCGCTGGACGGAAACTCTGGACGTAGTGTTTGTTGATGTCTCTTTCCTCACAAGCTGGAGGCTTAGAACGTGGTCGTCTCTGTTGCTGCCTCACAAGCTGTAGACTCAGATCATGGGATCTGTTGTTGTCTCTCTGGATGGACCAGAGGCTCAGAACTGTGTTGTATCTGCTCTGTCTTTCCCCTTTGACGGGCAGACTCAGAACAGTATATCTGTTAATGTCTTCCCCCTTTGAAGGGCAGACTCAGAACGGCGTATCTGTTGTGTCTATCCTCGTGCAGGACAGACTCAGAACAAGGAGTGTCTGTTGAAAGGGTACCTTTATGCCTTTCTGATGAGGAGGAGATTGCATTTTGGTGCTTCACCATTCGAGTGCTGTGATTGGCTGCTGGCATCAGAGGGGACACACATGGTGTGGCTCACCTTTCTTTCCCTTGTGGAACTCATTTGCATAAAACACAAAGTTGGAAGTCTTTACAGTATCTTTAAAGTTTACCAATGCATTTCTCACTTTCCAAACCACCACCAGAATACCTTTGGCAATATTCTAAACAAATAGAGACTAAACATGATGGAAAAAGATGTCATTCAATTGTACAGTAACGGCTGAATTTGTATCAGATGTTGCACTACAAATAGCTGTCACTGAGAATACTTATTTCTGTGAATAAGTATCAAATGGATGTGTAGTTTGCATCAGTTCTAAGGTTTGCAAACATAGTTTTGAATGGATTCGGATGGATCTTTGTGATCTCTCTTTGTTTCACCCATTGCTGCTAAGGTCCCGAGGAATTTTTATGGCAGTCTCTGGCCAACCTTAGGAAGTACTGTCTAGATGGGTGAAGGGCAGTAACTGCCTGTGGACCAATGAGAAGTCCTGTCCTTTCCCAGCTTGGTACAAGAGGTCTTCTTCTTGCCCTCTAAGAGAGGTCTGGATGTTGTCCTTACATCTTTATCTGATGGCGTTGGACAGTTTGTTTGTGTTAGTCCACCAAGATCCAATCAAAATGTAGCAAACCTTTGTCCGCTGTTACGGAGAGAAAGGGGCCCGGCCATAAACTGGGCCCTAGAATGTGCTGTTCACTACACCTATGTGGGGCCTACATGGAAACAGGACTAAACCGACCAGCCCCAGGTGCAACCTACATGGTTGTGCTGGCTGGGAGATTTGAATGGCAGGTAAAAGTTTACTGGGAGAAGTCAGTATTATATATGGTTGATGTGGGAAGCTGGCAGCAGCAGTGCTGGGAAAGGCACTCAGAGATGGAACGCTGAATGTTCCACCACCTAGTGAACTTCCATGTGTTCCTGAGCTGGGAAAAGTTAACCACGTCATTGTGGTGGATGATGCTTTTCCTCTGAAACCATATCTCCTCCAGACATACCCTGGAAGCTGTCTCCCCACAGAGATTTTTCAATTATCATTTGTCTCGGGCATGGCACATCTCTGAAAATGCATTTGGCATCCTCAGCCAACACTTCAAAGCTGCTTGTGCATTGTGCAATTATTTACACCCGAACAGAAAAGACCAGGATCATGTCACAGAGAATGACCATGATTGTGAGCAAACACTACAAGGTTTTGAACATTGTAGGGGGCAACGGGCATCTGTGGAGGCACAAAATGTCAGAGAAATGTACAAAGAGCACTTTAACTCACTAGCAGGAGAAGTTGCTTGGCAGTATGACCATGTGAACCGTGGGCTGGAGAACAGATTAAATCAAACTGTAAATTTGTGCGATATTCATTATATTCCAAATTTGAAAACCGTTTGATATATATATTTTCTTGTATTTTTTTCTCATTACAAATAATAATAATAATAATAATAATAATAATTCCTTACATTTATATAGTGCTTTTCTGGGTACTCAAAGCGCTTTACATATGGAAGGGAGAATCTCTTCAACCACCACCAATGTGCAGCATCCACCTGGATAATGCGACGGCAGCCATATTGCACCAGAACGCCCACCACACACCAGCTTATTGGTGGAGAGGAGACAGAGTAATTAAGCCAATCAGTGTATGGGGATGATTAGGAGGCCATGATACACAGAGGCCAATGGGCAAATTTGTCCAGAATGCCGGGGTTACAACCCTACTCTTTTCGAAGGACATTCTGGGATTTTTAACAACCACAGAGAGTCAGGACCTCGGTTTAACATCTCATCAGAAGGATGGTGCTTTTTTGACAGTATAGTGTCCCTTATATGTGTTAGGACCCACACAGACCACAGGATGAGCACCCCCTGCTGGCCTCACTAACACCTCTTCCAGTAGCAACCTAGGCCCTGTCCACACGAACACGGGTATTTTCAAAACCGCAACTTTTCTATGCGGTTTGGCCGTTCGTCCACAGGCAAACGCAGTATCCGGTAACTGAAACTCAACTTTTTAAAAAACTCCGGCCAGAGTGAACATTTTTAGAAACATTTCCCATCATCCCGTAACTGGCGCTGATTACACGCACACCTGTTGCCAATCCTGTGGACTATTTAGCCAACACTCTCACACACGCTCTTTGTGAAGTTTTGTTTTGCTGTGGCTAACAACTCTGAGCATTTATCCCTGTTTATGATATTCCTGTGTATGACCCTGGACTGTTTACCTTGTGACGATACCTTGCTGCCAGTCTTGATTACTGTGCTCTGTCTGCCTGGATTACGTTTATACTGTTTGCTGCCTGTCCTTATCCACTACCTGATTAATGATTACATCTCTGCTTTGCCCTGTTTGTACCTGATGCTGGTGATTGACCCCTTCCTGTTTGTTCTACAAATATCTGTTAATAAAGCTGCACATGGATCCTAACTCTGTTGACTCATCGTTACAAATAAAATGACAATGTTGTTAGCCTACTGGAACCAGTAATAAACTTTTTTCCAGGCTTCTGATTGGCCAACATGGCTTTTGACAGCGCTTCATAGCCTGTTTTTGCGTTTTCATGTGAACAGAGATGTGTGGATGCGTTTTTTTTTTTTTTTTTTTTTTTTAAACTAAGGAGGAAAAACTGTTAATAAAATTACCTGTGTATGTGTGGACTAGGCCCTAGTTTTCCCAGGAGGTCTCCCATCCAGAAAATTACCAGGCTCAGCCCTTCTTAGCTTCAGTGGGAAGCCAGTCTTGGGCTACAGGGTGATATGGCTGCTGTCAAAACATTTTTTCTGTGAACTCAAATACATTTTTATCGAATCGATTGCATCCAATTATTTTATAATCAGTTATTATACCAGCACTCACCATAGCAAATTAAATATCTTTGATACAACATGTTCTATCAAAGTTAAAGCACTTTTGCAAAATGTAAGGTATTGGGTGATTGTCAATGGGAACTCCATCTATAAGAGTAAAAAAAACACGCACAGACAAATCCAAATTAAACCCTGCAGCTCGTGATGACACATTGATGTCCTAAGACATGAAACGATCGGTTTGTGCAAGAAAACGAACAGTATTTATATAATCTTTTACTTACCTCTAATACACCACTATGTCCAACTGCGTTCAGCATCCGGTTAGTGAGGTCAAAAAATGCATTCTGATGATGGAAGTGATCTCTCACGCTTTGCTTCAATGAGTGCGAGACATTACTTCTGCTGTCAGAGTGCATTCAGACCTCACTAACCGGATGTGCAGGGCAGTTGGACATATTCGTGTTTTAGAGGTAAAAAATGATATAAATACTGTTCGGTTTCTTGCACAAACCGATCGTTTCGTGTCTTAGGACATCAATGTGTCGTCATGAGCCACAGGGTTTAATTTGGATTTGTCTGTCGTGTTTTTTTGACTCTTATAGATTGTGTTCCCATTGACATACATTATACGACTGATAGACGGCAACGGTTAGAGTTAAAAATCATCATTTGTGTTCTACTGAGGAAACAAAGTCACCTACATCTTGGATGCCCTGGGGGTAAGCAGATAAACATCAAATTTTCATTTTTGGGTGAACTAACCCTTTAAGGTTTATGAAAAAGTAATTTAAAGTTAGTTGAATTCTGTCTGAAATGTTCAGAGCAATCATAAGAATACTGATTTTAGGTCAAATTCTGAAGTTAAGCCTTTGATCAAAAATGATGAGGTTGCTGTCACAAAACGTGCCCATTTCAGGCTTTAGTATAGCAAAAGTGTGACATTTTATGTAACTTTTATATTTGCAATTACTGAATTAGTGTGAGGGACATCTGATTGATAGGAAAATTGTGATTTTATCACAAATACATTTTATAAGAATATTCAGAGAGCTCCCATAGTGTCCATAACTTAAAATAATGACCAATAATAATATTGATGTCTGAGATGGTAAAATATGTTTTTCTGGAAGTTAAATATGTCATTAATGTTGTGTGGTGTTCAGAAAAGTAACACATTTTGGTAAAAAATCTAAAAATGTGTAAGTCCAAATCGTACCGGTTTCGTGGAGTGACTCAAATGCTGTAACGTCAGTCATTCTGCAAAATTTAGGTAAAAAGTAGGCCTAAACATAACGTTCTGTGGTTTTCACTGAAATATTTAACTGTAATAAATTATCTCCTTTCTCTCCTAATCCTCACTCACGAAGGATGTTGATGCAGCTCGAATCCCACACGAGTCTATCATTTTAAGTAATTTTCACTTCTCATTGCAAATTGTTTTGAAAGGTAAAAACGGCGCATCTTAGGCTACTCGTGCGAAGGAAGTATATTTCCCCTCCTCTCGCCGCTTCACACTCCAGTCCAGTGGGTGGCGGTAAGGCACCATATGTTTGTTTGACAACCACCATTACACCACAGAGGAAGGTTAGTTGGTTTTTCCTCTAGTGTTTTGTCTTAGTACTGGTTTAATACAAACGGCGAGAAATGTACTTTTAGTATATAGAACGATACAAATTTTGAATCAGGTCAGTACTCTCGATCTCATAAGACGGTAGTAAGTTTTCAAACAAGCAGGAATATCTGGAGGAGTATCAACTGAACTGAGATCTGCTGCTGTGAAGATGGTGTTTGTTAAAGAGGAGAGTGAGGAGGACATGAGTGAACCAGAACCCTGGAGAATAAAACACGAGGAACAAGGAGGTTGGTGTCTATTCTTCATTCATGTTTAATTACTGTTGTGCAACATTAAGCTAACAAATCTTTAGACACATAGATAGATTAGAAATATTGTATAGAATGGAATAAATGAGGCTAGATTAATATAGATAGATCTTATCTCTCTGACCAAAAACGTCTAAGTTCTTTCTGCTGTTCTAAAATTAAACCAAATTAACGACATGCTGGCGCATTCGTCCCCAGTGTTCTGAAATATTCGGTGTCTGAGATTTTCGGTGACACTGGGCGGAGCTTACATTGAATATTCACGAGTTTCCTGTTTTGTGTTAAAGCGCCACTGAACATTTTAAGTGCAAAAACTAGTATGGGCTACAACTGTTTTGATTTAATTTTCTTTTAGTTTCACTTGATAAGATAACTTGTATAAATGCATCTGTGGTGGCATAATAAAAGTTTCAGTTGTGATTATTTTGTCATTGCCCTATTGCTTTCTCAGTTGATAACCTGCATAACTTAACCAGACATTATTATTTTTAAAACATATTTATTGAAAGTTAGGTTTATGTGTATGTTTTTGACATGCATGAATTAATGCATGTAAACCTTCTTTATCTTTTTCTGCAAAACACACATTGCTCTATATGAATAGAAACGGTTATTAGCTTCCCTGCAGCATTTTAATAAGGTTTTGGTTTAATTCTACAAGCTTTCCACAACAATTAAAGGTGAAATATGTAATATTTTTGCAGTAAAATATCCAAAAACCACTAGGCCAATGTGTTACATATTTTGTTCACTTGAGTACTTACAATATCCCAAATGTTTCCAACTATTTGTAAATCATTATAAAATTGCAATTTTATCCAAGGCTCCGGGATGTGTGAGCAGTCGCCTGTCAATTACGTCATACTTGCGTTACCCTTGGTTTCCGGTTTTATTTTGTAGAAACCATGGAAACACCAAAGATGCTTTAATATATTACATGTTTTAATAGGCAAGGCAACATCTGTTTTGATATATTTATAGAAATTTATAGAAAACAAATTGTTGTTATATAGCTCAATATCTGTAATATCAAAGATGAGGTAAATAATGAGAGTATCATCTCTGGCGAATCATTGGCTGCGTTCATATCAAACATAGCTAACACATGACACGACATAACACAATATATAGCCTAGCATATATAAAATATTGTGCATCAATAACAGTTAGAATATAAGCTTGACTTCGTTTAATGCTGAAACATGGGCTAATTACCTTTAATGGAAGTCGAAGAGCATGCACTAACATTTTCAGAGTCGCTTTAACACAAAACAGGAAACTAGTGAATATTCATCATGTCATTGACCTATTTTGACACATACACTATATTGCTAAAAGTTTTGGGACGCCTGCCTTTACATGCACATGAACTTTAATGACATCCCATTCTAAATCCGTGGGGTTTAATATGCAGTTGGCCCACCCTTTGCAGCTATAACAGCTTCAAATCTTCTGGGAAGGCTTTCCACAAGGTTTAGGTGTGTGTTTATGGGAAGTTTTGACCATTCTTCTAGAAGCGTATTTGCAAGGTCAGGCAGTGATGTTGGCGAGAAGTCCTGGCTTGCAGTCTCCGCTCTAATTCATCCCAAAGGTGTTCTATGGGGTTGAGGTCAGACTCTGTGCAGGCCAGTCAAGTTCCTCCACACCAAACTCACTCATCCATGTCTTTATGGACCTTGCTTTGTGCACTGGTGCGCAGTCATGTTGGAACAGGAAGGGGGCCATCCCCAAACTGTTCCCACAAAGTTGGGAGCATGAAATTGTCCAAAATGTCTTGGTATGCTAAAGCATTAAGAGTTCCTTTCAGTGGAACTCAGGGGCCAAGCCCAACCCCTGAAAAACAACCCCATACCATAATCCCCCTCCACCAAACTTTACACTTGGCACAATGCAGTCAGGCAAGTATGTTCTTCTAGCAACTTCCAAAGCCAGACTCGTCCATTAGATTGCCAGACAGAGAAGCGTGTTTTGTCACTCCAGAGAACACGTCTCCATTGCTCTAGAGTCCAGTGACGGCGTGCTTTACACCACTGTATCCAATGCTTTGCAATGCACTTGGTGATGTAAGGCTTGGATGCAGCTGCTCAGCCATGGAAACCCATTCCATGAAGCTCTCTACGCACTGTTCTTGAGCTAATGTGAAGGCCACATGAAGTTTGGAGGTCTGTGGCTATTGACTCTGCAGAAAGTTGGCGACTTCTGCGCATTGTACATTCTGCGCTGACCCCACTCTGATTTTACGTGGCTGAGTTGCTTTTGTTCCCAATTGCTTCCACTTTATGATACCACTAACAGTTGACCGTGGAATATTTAGTAGTGAGAAAATTTCACGAATGGACTCATTGCACAGCCTATTACGGTACCACGCTTGAATTCACTGAGCTCCTGAGAGCGACCCATTCTTTCACAAATGTTTGTAGAAGCAATCTGCATGCCGAGGTGTTTGATTTTATACACCTGTGGTCCATGGAAGTGATTGGAACACCTGAATTCATTGATTTGGAGGGGTGTCCCGATACTTTTGGCAATATAGTGTATATATTTACATCGTTGTGTAATCTACATTGTTGGGTAGATTACACAAATTCTTTTCAAAATACATCTAAAGGTACATTTACACAACAAATCAAAGTTTTTACTTTGAGTTTTTGAAAAGTTTTGCATACAGACAACGTTGTGAAAATGATCCCCTTTAGTTAAAACAATGATGTCATGTGCATGTGTATTGCGTGTTCAGTCTATTGGTGCATAATGTTTCTTTAAAAAAGTGATATCGCCAACTACTGGCATGAATAATACAACAGTTTTAGTCATCTAGCCTGCTCCGTGTAAATGGGGATTTTATCAGCATGTAAAAAATGTGAATGAAAAACCTTTCTGTTTTTAGTACATTGTTGTTGTTGTGTATCCTAATTTCCTTTTATTTTCCAAATGTTCCAATTAATTTTCATATTTTTTTAATGTTTTCATTTTAGTCCTGGTGAAAGTGAAAGAGGAAAGAGAAGATCTGAATGAACTGGAAGAGAAACATCAGTATCAGAAAGCTTGTGATGTCACCACTGGAGAAAAACCATTGAATTCCTTCAAAACGGAAAACAGCAGCATTCAAATAACAGAAGTCAAAGGGCCTTTCATCTGCTCTCAGTGTGGAAACACTTTCAAACAGAAAAGAAGCCTTATGAATCACATGTTAATTCATAGTGGGAAAAAACCTTTCACCTGTTCTCAGTGTGGAAACACTTTCAAACAGAAAAGAAGCCTTAACAATCACATGTTAGTTCATGCTGGAGTAAAGCCTTTCTCCTGCCCTCATTGTGGAAAGTGTTTTACACAGAAAAGACAACTTAATGAGCATTTGCCAATTCACACTTCAGAAAAGCCTTTCAAATGCTCTCAGTGTGGAAACTCTTTCACACGTAAAGAAAATCTTAAGAAACACATGTTGATTCATGCTGGAATAAAGCCTTTCATCTGTCCGCAGTGTGGTAAGGGTTTCACACAGAAACCACACCTTAATGATCATATGGTTACTCACACTTCAGAAAAGCCTTGTACCTGCCCTCAGTGTGGAAAGTCTTTCACTCGTAAAGGATACCTTAAGACTCACATGTTAATACATACTAGAAAAAAGCCTTTTATCTGCTCTCTGTGTGGAAACTCTTTCATATGTAAAGGAATCCTGAAGAAGCACATGTTAATTCATGCTGGAATAAAGCCTTTCACCTGCTCCCAGTGTGGAAAGAGTTTTACTCAGAGAAAACAACTTAATGAGCATGTGCTATTTCACAGTGAAACACTTGTTTTGCCATCATTACTGAAGAACCACCAGAACGTTCATAAAACTGAGAAGCCGTATGCTTTCTAGGAGATTTCTAAGGGTTGACTCTTTAAAAAGGCACCAGAACATAATACATGAGAGCATGAAAAACTTGTGTGCTTTGTAGGGATGGACATTGCTAAGGTTTTACTGCTGTTACTGATACTGCTCGGTCGATCTATTACTTTAACAGTATTCTTATTGGTTATTTTTGTTATATAAAAACAAAATCGAATCCTTAATTCTTAAATTCGATATTTTCTCTCTCTCTCAAAACTATAAAATATGTTCATTTGTTGTCATTTTGTGGCAATTTTCTGTTCACTATACATGACTTAATAAAAGAACTGTGAGAACTGTGAGATTTATGCTCAAATGTAACACATTCCTACACAAATAAATGTAATGCACAAAAATTATTCAAAACTTGAGATGTAGGCAATCCAGCAATGATTATGTCAGAGATCAAATTTGAATAAGGAATAACAAATTTATTAATTAAAAAATATAGAGGCAAACAAATTAAGTATTAATAAATTCTAGAGTCTTGTATCTAACAGATGAAGATAATGAAATGAGAGGTAGGAGAGAAGAAGCAGAAGATGCTGAAGAGATGCGAGAAGCAAAAAGAGCAAAGAAAAATCAAAGAAAAGCTGAACTATCAAAGACAAGCCCATTTTATACCATAAGCATAGGAAAACTTGCATCCCACTCAAACTATGTTTTGGTCAAATAAGAAAAGGTCAAACAGACTTATCCATTATGTCATAGTTGGTGTAACAGCTAGGTCAGAGTGACTGGTCAAATGTCAGAGATGTTTGGTGTTGTTTTGACACCCTTAAGGGAATTTTGCAGATCTTGCATTATCACATGCAAATGAAACAGACATATTTTTATACAAAGGTACAAGATCAAATGAGTAACTAATTCTGAAAACATCCACCATGTAGGCCCCACATGGGTTTGCCTGGATGAATTGATTAAATGAACGCTGAATCAGTGTTGGAATTAATTACCATAATTCAGTGATTAATTGAGTAATAATTGAGCATTGGTGATAAACCCCTTCTGCTAACAAGAAGAATCACTCAAGGAAAAAGGAACAACAAGAACAGAGAAAAAGAGGAGATGAGCAGAAACACAACTACAACTGACTTTCAGCCATAGCCTTAATCAACTGGATATTAGAAACACATAATCTGCTGCGAACTTAAGAGATTTAAAGTCTTCTTTTATTTACAGTTGATTTTAACACTATACAAGATTCTATTTAATTGTGCAAAAAAAAAAAAAAAAAAAAATGCTGAAAATGAACAAACACAGCAGGGTTATGTTTAGTAGTAGCAAGGGAAGCAGTCACCCTCAAGAATCAGAATGATGAGGTAAGTAGAATCACAATGTGTCTCCTTTAAGGTTTTTAACTCAGATAAACTCACTTAACCATAAGTATGGCTCCATTCAATATTGGGTTTTATACCTTGGTTATTTAGAAGACCAACACATCTGGAATAATAATCCTTTTACTGAAAATTTGGTTTTGTTCAAAAGATACATTGATGATTGTTTTATGATTTATAAATGTTCTGGGTCCGTGTACGTTTTGATAGTTTGTTTTCCAATTTGAAATGAAATACGCAGAAACGAGAAAACGGTCGTTTCCCGTTTTTTCGTTTGTTAAAAAAAAACGGAAAAACGAGATTTTGACTCGATTTTCGTTTTTTTCGGGTCACGGATAGAAAACGGAAACACGACTTCAAAACTCGTTGTCCACATGTGGGCGTTCATTACACGCCCCTTTCAGCCGATTGGTCAATCAAATCTGAGCCAGTGACGTCATCTTCAGTTCGTTCAACAAAATAATAGTCCTCTGCCGCTATATCAGTAGATGTCATAAATCGGCTTTCTTCTGTGCAACCTAACGCGTATTTCACAGAAATATGTTTGCACAGATAAAAAAAAGTTTAAAAAAACCTACAGTAAATTTAATTAAGTCTGTTTTTAAGCTGTTTTTAAAATGTAAATGCCTCTACATCTGTTACCAAGCGCATGACATTCTTTGGGCTACTACCACCGATCAATAGGCTATACATAATGACAGACTATTATATATTATAGATCAGTGGCTACTGCACTCATTTTTTTTTTCTTATTTTAATGTTTTGTTTACATTTTATACATTTAAATTCAATCATTTAGCAGACGCATACCTTGCAGTAGGCTATGCAGTCATATTAGAAAATAGGCTATCCACTAGGTGGCAACACCTAATAACGGTATCACCATCGGGGGGCTTTTTAGTTTTCCTTAGCTTATAAATGGCCATACAGATTTTATCTCTTAAATTAAACACTTTTATTAACACAGTGAACATTACTATTATATGTCACAGTTTACTTGCTATCCTCACTTTTTCTGTCTTTCCTTCGCTTTTGAATGAATTAGCTATAAATGGCCCTGAACATTTTACTTTCAATTTCGATTTAACGGCTATTGGCGATTCTGCGTCAATTGCTTTAGTGGACAACAGCAAAACAAAAACTCTCGTATATTAAACATAGAAGTTTTATTATCTTTGTAATTATTTTATTATCTTTTATCATCTTTGTAATTATTTTATTTTGTAAATATTCGTGGCTTAAACAGCGGGAAAATTTACTGTATGCAGTTCTGTGGATGTTTTGAAAAACTTAAACTAAACTAAAATTATTGTTGCCTTGTCAATATAATTTCTGTTTTTTCCCCCTGACTTTCAACTGACGCGATCATCGTTTCATTAACCGACAAGATTATATTAAATTAGAATTAAACGAAATTTGATAAATGTCTGTGAATCATTAAAAAATTCCAGGGGTTTAGTTTTAGCCTACATGAACAAATAGCAGAATAAACAACAGAACATGAGGATTCATCATCATCACGCACCTGCTGCGCTTCTGTGAACGGAGAACAAAGGATTCAATTATATAAAAGGAATACATAGCCTATGTCTATGCGCGAAATTTATTTCACTTAAGTAATTAATATTACCAAAATGAAAGGGGAAAAAATGCGACAATATGAGTGTCGGTTCATTTTTGAGAAGTTCACAGAAAGGAAACCAAGACGGCAGAAAATTTCTTTGTTTATTTTACGAGCAATGTTTTGTTTGTGAGTGTACAAAATAATAGGCCTATTTAACCCTTCACAGATTCGAATGGTGTTACATATATTTGACCATAAATGGCTAAGTATTAAGTTGTTTCCGCTTTTATAAGAAAATTCAAGAGAACGCGTCGGCGCCTCACGCACACACAACATCAGTTTTAGTAACTTGACACCACAGCCTGTTAACTGTCAAAATATGTACATTCAACCAAATATATAAAAAGTTATAGACCTACTGCTCATTTTAAGTAGTCTGTGTAGGCTACAATAAAAGCGTTTAAATAATAAATATAGTTTAGCCTCCAAATCGTGAATATTGAAACATTTGGATTTGTGTCAAATTAGAGAGGTAGTTATAACGCCGGTTTCTGTTTCAGTTCAGCTTTAAATTAATTCGTTTTGGCTTAACATTTATATATTATTTTTGTCATAACTAAAATACCTATGTAGCTGTAATTTTGATCTTTAATGTTTGATCTTTACATATTCCCTCAATCTTTTAACCAAAGGGTTATTAACATTTCAGCAGGCAATTAGGCTATATAAAATAAATAAATAGAGATGAGCGATTGTTCGTTTTTCAAAATTGCTATTTATTTATTGTGATTTATTCTATTTATTCAAAATAGAATAAAATAAAACCTGTAGTTTTTTTTTTTTTTTTTTTAATCTGTGCTTTTCATCCGCTCCTCTGTGTGGGTAGTTTCACTATGCATATTAAACTACAAACCGCATTACAACAATCTGTGTGCTGATTAACATTTCTGAAATAAATATTTCTGTGAAATACGCGTTAGGTTGCACAGAAGAAAGCCGATTTATGACATACTGATATAGCGGCAGAGGACTGTTATTTTGTTGAACGAACTGAAGATGACGTCACTGGCTCAGATTTGATTGACCAATCGGCTGAAAGGGGCGTGTAATGACCGCCCACATGTGGAAAACGAGTTTTGAAGTCGTGTTTCCATTTTCTATCCGTGACCCGAAAAAACGAAAATCGAGTCAAAATCTCGTTTTTCCGTTTTTTTTAACAAACGAAAAAAACGGGAAACGACCGTTTTCTCGTTTCTGCGTATTTCATTTCAAATTGGAAAACAAACTATCAAAACGTACACGGACCGTTCTGCCAGTGACTTTGAAATGTTTGCCTTGTATATGAATTGCCTTAGACCATTCATTAAGTTTACTTATCATGTGGATAAGAATACTAGGATACTACCATTTCTGTTGTTAATAGCCAACTAGTCTCTGAAAAGAAACAGCTAAAAATAGCCTTTCCCAGGTTAAAAAGGAACACTTCCGTAATGTAACTAAAGTGCTCTATTTTCGGGCACAAATTTTGTATTTACTAAAAAATCTTCTTAAAGGCAGGGTAGGTAAGAAATTTTGTTCCAAATTTGTTTAAACTTTCTATATATATACATGCATAATTAAAATGTAAGAACTCTGGTAAAAAGAGTATAAAAATCGAGTGACTCTAGACCGTTTAATCTGTATTAAACACAGCTCATTATTTCCATCCGGGACGAAACATAGGATTGGCTTAGGCGGCTGTCACTCTCTCGCAACCATGGCAACCACCTTTTGCCACACATGACCTGCCCACTTGCGCGCGCACGTTTGATTTGGGGAATCCAAGAGGCACGGATCCTAGGAATACCAAAACAATGGCAGAGAAACAGCAAGCTAAATTCACAGTATCGGCCTATGCAGTTAGTGAAGGCAAACCAGGCAAAAAAAGGAAGACAGTAACAGTACAAGAAAAGGCAATGAACAAAAAGTCTTTGGATAAACAAAGAAATAAAACGCGAGTTAATATCGGCGTGGCTTTCCAGCGATGGCGAGAACTGAGGGAACTCAAGGGGCTGAAAAGTGACTCCTTGATGGCTTTATTTCTGCTGGACAGGTAAATCTTTCTTTTTGTATTTTGATCATACATATTTTTTTGTTTATTTTTTCATGAAGCATGTGTCATTAGCACACGTAGCTGCGTAATATAGCTAACATAACATTACTTAGCGAGCCGTAGTAGAGACGATAAATAATGATAGCTATAGTGTTGAATTGTGCATAATTTTACCCTCTGTCTAAGTCTTTTACCATGTTCACCTGCAAGTTTACCTGCACGTTTTTTTCGCCTTTGTTTTGTTTTTATATTCTCTACCTATGTTTACTGATGTCTTTATCTTGTATCTGTGTGTGTCGTACACACTTTGTTGTATGTGTGTGTTATTATTTTGTGTCTGCAATGCAGTTGTGAGTTGATATTTGAGTGTATGTTACTCTGTTGATCTGTAGAACAACGTATATGTTATGAATCTTACACGAAATTCATCTTCATCACAGTGTAAATGATGGTAATGGAAAACGTGTATCATGCAACCTGTTTTTAGCTTTGCCTTATAGATAACTAGCTCGTTAGCGAATCAAAAAATATATATTTTAAACTTTACCAATATCAATATGCTAGCTTGATAGTGAGTACTAAAATACATCTTGTTTGTTTATCTTCATAATTTTAAAGTTATTTTTATTACATGTGATTCTGACATGATGTCACTACATGCACTGTGCTCCTTCCTCTCCGCTCGTCTCAGGTAAATAATGCGTCTTCCAGCTCAGTGGTCGGAGTCACACGTTCATGCGTTTTGGGGGCGTAATGCTTTGGAAGGAGCCCAGAAGGGAGGGGGTGGAGTGAATGGAAATAATGAGCTGTCTTTAAAACAGTCGTGAGAGGTTACAGACACTCGATTTTTATACTTTCTTTTTCAGAGTACTTACATTTTAATTATGTATTGATATATAAATAAAGTTTAAACAAATTTTGAAAAAAAGTTTTTTAACATTTTTTTGCCTACCCTGCCTTTAAGTACTTCTGAAGATAATCTTAAGAATATCTAAGTGTACTCAACTGTGCTATTTTGAGACACCATGTATATGAAATGAAATGTGCTTTTAACATACTATCTCTGTATTTAAAAATGTTAAATGGTAATTTTTTTCTTGTTTCAGCACATACAGTGTCTTTTTTGATGCTGAAAACTATATCACCTGATCATCTTCGTTTCTGGCTTTCTTTGCAACAAATTATGTGTTTTGGTAAACACTGTTACAAAGACCACAAACATATAAAGCCAAGGGTCAAACTGCCTAACAAAATGACACTGATCACCATAATGACGATGTCAAACTAAACATTTTCAATAAAACATCAACATCTAAAATTAGTTTCATTGCAGCTTCAAAGCGCTCTACGCAATCCCAGATGAGAAATAAGTGTCTTGTCTAGAGAAACCATCGCTAATTTTCTAAAAGAAAATTAAAATTTTATACATTTTAACCATAACGGCTCATCTTGAACTAGCTCTCTTCTTCTTCTTCTCTGGCAGTTGTAGATGCTGCTAAGTGTATTACTGCCCTCCACAGGTCAAAGTTTGAACTAACTGGTCAAATACAATATGTTAGTGCAAGTATATAACAACTAGTTCAAACTTTGACCTGTGGAGGGCAGTAATACACTTAGCAGTGTCTACACTGCCAGAATTCTAATAGAGAAGAAGAAGAGAGCTAGTTCAAGATGAGCATTTATGGTTAAAATGTATATAATTTTTAATTTTTTTTTTTAGAAAATGAGTGGTTTCTCTAGATAAGACCCTTATTTCTCGTCTGGGATTGTGTAGAACGCTTTGAAGCTGCAGTGAAACTGTAATTTTGACCTTCAACCGTTTGGAGGCCATTAAAGTCCACTATAAGGAGAAAAACTATATTTAAATTTAAGTTTGCCCTGTCATGCCACAGACACAGTGCCAAAATGGTATTTACTGTTTAAATTTTAAAAATAAAATTGACAGAATTTGAAAGCTGAGACTTTGTATTTATATCAGAAGTAACAAAGCACAAAGCTTACTGTGATTTATTGGATGGGATGCGCTACAAAGCTTTGCTTATTCATCGACTAAAAATAGCAAAGATTGAATGATTGATCCTTGGGATTTAAGAATTGATATTGGTTCTTCAAATTGAGAATGATTGAAATTAAGAAAACTATATTTTTATCACAGCCCTATAGTTAAATAGTATCAACATGTGTTTAACAGGATTACATTTCTCAGGGCTGTCTAGTGTTACTAAATCTTTACAATAGACCATTTATAGAAAACATAAACTAAATATAATTTGGATTTTCTTTGGGTGTCCATCTACACCCAAATCCCATGACTTCAATACTCCACCTCTCATCTTAAGTCTGTCAGTGTTCTATTGAAACAGTTCAACAGAGTTCAGCACATACTGAGTCATAATATAAATACAATGCACAGGTGTCTGTATCATCTTTTACTATGACCAATAAAAATGATGTGATACTATGAAAAGTATCATCTGCTGAAATCAATAAAAATATTTTGAACAAGTTACAGACGAGTTGATAAAACAAGACAAAGCTCTAAGGAAAGATTGAATCAATTGAGTTTTGTTGTGTTTTAGTTCTTATGAAAGGTCTCCAAGCAGTGTCTGCAGATCTACAACATGAGTCCGGTTCTCCGACCCTGGATGAAGATGTGGAAATGCTGATGGAAAATGTGGAAAGCAACAGGAGAGAAATGCGGGAGGTCAGGTTTTGAATATCTTACAGGAGACATTAAACCTGCTTCACTGCAGAAGATTTATTGACACCTTCCTCATCTGCTAACAAAGTATAAGAAGAAGAGTATTATACTATATTGTGGGCAAAAGCTACTCTGAAGCAAATCTCTTGTACTTGTGGCACCACCTATTTGTCTAAGCGAAATCTCTGAGTATCAATTTTCATAACGGTCAAACAACTTTCTTTCATTTTAAATTTTCACATACTGTTTCCCACTTTTATTGTCAATGTTTGTCCTATCTTCACCAAAATTGAAATTAAATGCTGCTTGCAGCTACTTTTACTATTCAGATCTGTGCATTTTGAAATGTTTGTATCAGTGTATTCTGAGGCCTGATGAGCAAAATTTGATTATATTTTGCCCAAAACCTTTATTATATTACCCTTATTAAACTCCAATAGGCTATCATGTTTGTAGTCAAAGGGGTTTTGCTTTTGAGCATTATGGTACATCATACAGTGAATTTGAAGAGTTCAGATGCAAAACCCTCTAAATCCATCAGACTTCTTTTCTTTAAAATGAGCATTTTTTACCAGGCTTTTACGATCAAGTTCAGGAGTTTCATTTTAAAGGTAATGATAAGGTTATTAGCTAGTGAATAAAATAACTTTTTTTCAAAAATGTCACTCTAGACAATTTATTGGTTTTTAACAAGTTAGATTTTCTTTTGCGTCAAAATCAGCTAAATCCACTTGTGCTTTTTTTTTGCAAAAACCTCTAAATCCACCTATTTGGGACAAGACATGGTAAATAGTTGAAAAATCACTAAAGATGCAACTAAAAACCCTGAAAAAGATGAGAGCACTTATCACTTAAAAACTAAACAGTAGACAAACCTCTTTACACAGGGATCTAACACATCTCTTCTAGTCAGCCTCCACTTTTTGCCTCCTCCGTTTATATGGCACAGCTTCTATATGAGACAGAAGAATAGCATCTTGTTTGACTTTGTCTTTGGCGAAATAGAGCTGTTGTTTGATGTATAATAAATCAGATTCCTTCAAAGTAACGGCGCTGCACGAAGAACTGTTATGAGTGCATGATACAATTGCGACCAAGCCATTTCCACTGTAGGCTATTTTGCCTTATGACAGGCGGAGTTTTGAGGTAAATAACGTTTTCTTCTGCCATTCAATATTAGTAGGACAGGCTGATCCATTTCATCGTACGCCATCTTTTATTTTAAAAATCTCAATCTGAATCTGACTCTAAAAAAATCTCCTCAGCGCGCTGCTATATTGAAACCGCTCGGAATCATATGATTCGATTCGCGCCTTCTGATTGGTTCTCGGAATATAGCGGCTTTTGCTGCCAAAGGGAAGTGGCGTCTAGAGGCTTTTGCCAACAAACCGATATTTCTGAATGGGCTGACGCTGCGATTTAGAGGATTTGAAGCACGTGATTTGTTGAACGTGTACTACGTGCTGTAAGCATTCGTTCAATGTCATTATCTCATTTTTGACATAGATGGCGTTTAGCGGCTTTTGCATCTGAACTCTTCATTTGTTCAGAAAGAGGTGATGGATGAAAGAGGTGATGAATAGATTCAGTAGAATCAATGATTCACAATAATTTTAAAGATATATTTTTGCCCTTTTTGGCTTTAATTGATTGGACAGTTTGAAGTGAGACAGGACACATTTGGAAAAAGAAGGGAACACAGTTAATTCCCCGGTGTTAAATTTAGGAAGCGCTCTGTGTTCATATAGGAACCAAAGTGACACAGAAGCAGTGTTAGAGTTAACTTAAATGATTGATTGAGTGATGATTGTTTGATTATTAAAGACACCTGATGATAATAAGCAGAATCACTAAAGGAAAGCCGAACACGGAAAGAAAAAAACACAGAAACAAAGGAAAGCCAAAACAACAACTGACTTCCAGTCACAGCCTTAGAAGAAATCAACTGAAAAGACATTAAATCTCTCTTATTACTAACCTTTATTTCTGTCATTCATCTACAGTTCTTTTTGAGAAACCATTATGGTGATCAGTGTTTCATTTAGTTGGCAATTGACTTGGTTTTTTATGTGTGTGTCTTTCTAACAGTTTAGGGTAAGTTTACACGACAACAATATGGTTAAAACTGAGAAGATTTTCCTTTGAGTTTTCCACGTACAGACGACACAGTTGTCAAAATGATCCCCATTCATACGACGCTGTAAAAATGACTAAAAACGCTGTATTCTGCTGGTAGGCCATTAGATGGAGATGAAACACTATAGACTGAACATGTAATGAGCATGTGCATGACGTCATCGTTTTTGTTGTTTTCAAACGTGTGTGTTCTCAGACCACCGTTGTCGAGTAAATGAACAGCCAAAATGCATAAAAAGTTTTCCATTTTTAGTTGAAAATGGTGTCATGTACGTAAACAGCCCCTAATACATAATTGGTTGCAAAGGAAGCCATAAACAAAGATGATCAGATGACATTTTAATCATCCTAAAGAAAAATGAATGATTAATCTCATAACTGACCAAAAGTAGCTATTTGATATTTACAAAATTTTACCAGCATTATTTTGCTGGCACAGATCAGACTTTCTGAACTTTGATTTTTAAATGCATTGTGGGAGGTTTTTTTTTTTTTTTTTTTTTTTTTTTTTTTTTTTAGGTACACACATGTTAAGAGTTAAGAGTTTTGGTGGCTCCCAGCATGCATTGCTGTATGAAGCATGTCACCATTGTTGAGATTCATATGTTGATTTTGTATGTCTGCATGCCTGAATGATGCACCGTTTCTTTAAAAAAAATTACCTTTTTCAAATGAACTGTATTTTTATTTATTTAGAAATGGTGCATTATTCAGACATCAAGAATCAGCATATGAATCTCAACAATGGTGAGATGTCTCATACCGCAATGCATCCTGGTATAAAACTCACGACTTCCGGCATGAAGTATGTCAGCATTGTTGAAATTCATGTGCTGATTCTGTATGTCTGTTTTAAAAAAAAATCCCACAATGTATTTAAAAATCAAAATTCTGAATGTCTGATCTGTGCCAACTAAATATTGTTAGTGGAAATATACTAATAGTAAATAACTACTTTTGACCAGTTATGAGATTAGTCAATTATTTTTCATTATGATGATTAAAACTCTATCATCTGATTGTCTTTGTTAATGGTTTCCTTGGAAACAAATTATGTGTTCTGGTAAACACTGAAAAGAAAAAACACAAACTAACCTGAAAAGTCAAGAGTCAAACTGCCCAACTTAAGAAACACTGATCACCATAACGGTGACTAAACATTTTCAATAAAACATCAACATCTAAGCCTTTGTTAATTTTTAAAAAATAACTGTAGACGAATGACAGAAATAAAGTCAGTCTGGTTTGTAGTAAGAGAGATTTAATGTTTTTTCAGTTGTTTTCTTCTAAGGTTGTGGCTTAAAGCCACTTAAAGTCAGTTGTTTTTTCTTGTGTTCCTCTTTCCTTCAGTGATTCTGCTTGTTATCAACAGGTGTCCTTAATAATCGAACAATCATCATCACCCAATCAATAACTTAAGTACATAATTAACTCTAACACTGCTTCTGTGTTACTTTTAACACCCTGCTGGAGGTTCCTATATGAACACCGAGTGGTGTTAATTTAACACCGGGGAACTGTGAACACAGACATCATGACTAAAGAGCCTGAAGGGAACTTATTTATTTAAGAACATACGTAAGTGCAGTTTCACTTCCTGATGCAACGATTCTTATCTGACTGGATTATGAAATAATAGATGGTTAAAAAGATCATGTCAGTAAAATGAATATATTTAATAATTGAAAATCTGCTTGATAAAAGTTAATTGATAAAAAAGAAAAGTTTGTCCCCTGTATTATGTCCTAGCTATATTTTGTCCCAGAACAATCACATACTTTTTGTGCTATATATTTAGTAATATACTATATGGTATATTTGGTATTCAAAGTTGGGCAATGTAATACATTATATATTACTAGTTATTGTTATTTGAAAGTAATTAGCTACATTACAATATTACTGTCTCTGAATTGTAATGCATTAGCTACACTACTTTTGAGTTACTTTCACCAAAATAACCACAGAAGTATGATGGCATAAATTGCTAAAATGTAGTTTATTGCTGCTCATTATACATCCAGTGGAGGATCATGTGGTAATAGAAGGAATGTGTTGAAAAATGACACAAATAATGTGTAACACTCTAATTTACACGTTACACATGTCAATATTAAAGGTGCCCTTGAATGAAAAATTGAATTTACCTCGGCATAGTTAAATAACAAGAGTTCAGTACATGGAAATGACATACAGTGAGTATCAAACTCCATTGTTTCCTCCTTCTTATATAAATCTCATTTGTTTAAAAGACCTCTGAAGAACAGACGAATCTCAACATAACACTGACTGTTACGTAACAGTCTGGATCATTAATATGTACGCCCCCAATATTTGCATATGCCAGCCCATGTTCCCAACATTATGAAAGGCATTAGACAAGGGCAGCCAGTATTAATGTCTGGATGAGCACAGCCGAATCATCAGACTAGGTAAGCAAGCAAGAACAATAGCGAAAAATGGCAGATGGAGCAATAATAACTGACATGATCCATGATAACATGATATTTTTAGTGATATTTGTGAATTGTCTTTCTAAATGTTTCGTTAGCATGTTGCTAATGTACTGTTAAATGTGGATAAAGTTACCATCGTTTCTTACTGTATTCACGGAGACAAGAGCCGTCACTATTTTCATTTTTAAACACTTGCAGTCTGTATAATTCATAAACACAACTTCATTCTTTATAAATCTCTCCAACAGTGTAGCATTAGCCGTTAGCCATGGAGCACAGCCTCAAATTCATTCAGAATCAAATGTAAACAATATAACATTATACAATACTCACATAATCCGACGCATGCATGCCGCATGCATGACGAACACTTTGTAAAGATCCATTTGAGGGTTATATTAGCTGTGTAAATTTTGTTTAGGCACTGTTTAAGGCAAGCGTGAGCTCCGTGGGCAGAGAGCATGAGATTTAAAGGGGCCGCACAGCATAAATCGGCTCATATTTAATGATGCCCCAAAATAGGCAGTTAAAAAAAAATAATAAAAAAAAATCTATGGGGTATTTTGAGCTGAAACTTCACAGACACATTCAGGGGACACCTTAGACTTATATTACATCTTGTAAAAAAACGTTCGATGGCCCCTTTAACTAAAAATGTGTAGACAAAAAAATAACCTTTTACACATTTCTATGTGTATTTTAAAAATTAACACGACTTGGAATTTACTCAAAGCATTTAACTCAATATGAGTACAAACCCGATTCCAAAAAAGTTGGGACACTGTACAAATTGTGAATAAAAACTGAATGATGTGGAAGTTTCAAATTTCAATATTTTATTCAGAATACAACATAGATGACATATCAAATGTTTAAACTGAGAAAATGTATCATTTTAAGGGAAAAATAAGTTGATTTTAAATTTCATGGCATCAACACATCTCAAAAAAAGTTGGGACAAGGCCATGTTTACCACTGTGTGGCATCCCCTCTTCTTTTTATAACAGTCTGCAAACGTCTGGGGACTGAGGAGACAAGTTGCTCAAGTTTAGGAATAGGAATGTTGTCCCATTCTTGTCTAATACAGGCTTCTAGTTGCTCAACTGTCTTAGGTCTTCTTTGTCACATCTTCCTCTTTATGATGGCCTAATGTTTTCTATGGGTGAAAGATCTGGACTGCAGGCTGGCCATTTCAGTACCCGGATCCTTCTTCTACGCAGCCATGATGTTGTAATTGATGCAGTATGTGGTCTTGCATTTTCATGTTGGAAAATGCAAGGTCTTCCCTGAAAGAGACGACGTCTGGATGGGAGCATATGTTGTTCTAGAACTTGGATATACCTTTCAGCATTGATGGTGCCTTTCCAGATGTGTAAGCTGCCCATGCCACACGCACTCATGCGACCCCATACCATCAGAGATGCAGGCTTCTGAACTGAGCGCTGATAACAACTTGGGTTGTCCTTGTCCTCTTTAGTCCGGATGACATGGCGTCCCAGTTTTCCAAAAAGAACTTCAAATTTTGATTAGTCTGGCCACAGAACAGTTTTCCACTTTGCCACAGTCCATTTTAAATGAGCCTTGGCCCAGAGAAAACGCCTGCGCTTCTGGATCATGTTTAGATATGGCTTCTTTTTTGACCTATAGAGTTTTAGCCGGCAACGGCGAATGGCACAGTGGATTGTGTTCACCGACAATATTTTCTGGAAGTATTCCTGAGCCCATGTTGTGATTTCCATTACAGTAGCATTCCTGTATGTGATGCAGTGCCGTCTAAGGGCCCGAAGATCATGGGGCATCCAGTTTGGTTTTCCGGCCTTGACTCTTATGCACAGAGATTGTTCCAGATTCTCTGAATCTTTGGATGATATTATGCACTGTAGATGATGATAACTTCAATCTCTTTGCAATTTTTCTCTGAGAAACTCCTTTCTGATATTGCTCCACTATTTTTCGCCGCAGCATTGGGCATCATGTTGCCAATTGACCTAATAAGTTGCAAATTGGTCCTCCAGCTGTTCCTTATATGTACATTTAACTTTTCCGGCCTCTTATTGCTACCTGTCCCAACTTTTTTGGAATGTGTAGCTCTCATGAAATCCAAAATGAGCCAATATTTGGCATGACATTTCAAAATGTCTCACTTTCAACATTTGATATGTTATCTATATTCTATTGTGAATAAAATATAAGTTTATGAGATTTGTAAATTATTGCATTCCTTTTTATTCACAATTTGTACAGTGTCCAACATTTTTGGAATCGGGTTTGTAGACTGATACTGTATGCTTAACACACTTCATGTGTAACGTGTCTGTTATTTAAATTAGCTAACTGAACTGAACCAATAGCAACTAGGGACTTTGAATCACGGCAAAGACTGCTAGCAAGATTCTTAAGCTGTACTTAATCATATTTTTACTTATATTTACAAAAAACAATATTTTCTGCTGCTGTTATGCCTGCTGGTTTAAAAACGATAAAGTTTTGCGGGCAAAAAACGTCCATTATCAGTAGTGTAGCTGAAGCACGGCTAAACCAATCAGCTTTATGTTGGTCAATGCGGTGAATTTGTGTGGAAAACCTGTTTCAAAATCGACATCTTTTTTTCCACTTTCACACAAAATTACGGATAATGAAGATACCTTTAGCAATTAATGGATTTTGCACGCAAACTTTCGCCAAGCAATGGTAACGTTAAATGTGACCGCTCCTTTAGATTGTCTACTCCTGATTGTCTTAAAGTCCCCGTGAACCGGAAGTTGCAAACGTCTTTTCTCCAATGTTGTGACGTATTTCCGAGTGAAACGGAATATTGAATAGAGAGTTTTATTTTAGCGCTCCTCCTCTCCATCTCTCACTCATAGCAGACTAACGGTTGGAGGGGAATGGTTTACGTGTTTTCAACCCAAGCCGTCAAACTGATGTCATCAGAGAAGGGACGCCATTCCAGACCGGAAGTAACTTTTCAGATTTTGATTAAAGATTACTGTGACAAACAATTTTTTTCTGTGTAATAACTTGCATGGATTAATTGTTCACCACAAGACTAGTAATATGCACTAACAAAGTAAATAGGGTCAATTCTGATTTCATGATTGGCAATATGTGATAAGTGCTTTGGAGCCACTAGTGCGGTGCAGGCTAGGTAACTTTAGCATACAATATATATAAATATGCTAACTTTGTAAGTGACTTTTGCATTATGTCTACAGTAAATGAACTAATCAGAAAATGGACCATTTTCTATGTTCAGTGAGTCTCACCAGATTGAATTTACTCAGGAAAGCATTGCAGTAAATTTCACTAATCATTAATTCAAATCAAGTAAGTTATTCTAAACAACTGTAGTTTTTATTTTTGAAATGAAGCTCTAGCGCAAGTTCTGCCGGGAAGACTCAAATGTTACGTCACTTATTAATTCAGATCTAACCAATCATTATCTAACACTTGGAGTATGGAAGATTGGTACTTACACTTGTCTGAGTTCGCAGATGCTGACGCAAATTTTCACCTCCATCCTCCCCACCACCACCAGGATGGTCCCTGTCCATACTCCCCGGGGGTTGGCTACGCCCCTGCCTTCAGCTTCAGGCAGGAAACGCAAAGTCTGCAATCCTCAGGACGTGAGCTACAGACGGGGCCTACGCCAAAGATCATTAACCTTATATATTCTGCTTGCTGTTTGGTAATAAATATCAGTGTTATGTTATCTTGCCTCCCGAGTCTTTCTGGTAGAACTATTTTTAATATTTTATTAGGTTCAAGAGTCCCATCTGACCAGGAAGATGCCTAATATGATTTCAGCATATCAGTACACAGGTGGGTTAACTACTGACAGAAAGAAAAATCTTTACATGGTGACTTCTTGCATGTGTCTTACTGTGTATTTGTCTCAAACAGCTATCCCTTCACTGCAGACAAGCTGAAATGAGCTAAATCCTTGATCGCAGTCTTTATGTCCATGAATCATTTGGAGAGAAATAAAGCGATGTAAGTATTAAAATCTAATCTGGCATAATTTAGTTTACAGTTCAACTGAAATCTGTGAATATGCTGACAAAAGGTTGTTACTTACAAATATATATTCTAAAATATAGTATATTGGAGATTAAAAGACATTGATAATAATCAATGTTTCTTGAGCAGCAAATTCTTGAATGATTTCTGAAGGATCATGTGACACTGAAGACTGGAGTAACGATGCTGAAAATTCAGCTTTGCTATCACAGGAATAAATTACATTATATTCACATAGAAAATTTCATAATATTACTGTTTTTGCTGTATTTTCTGTATCAAATTAAAACATTGGTGAGCAAAAGAGACTACTTTTAAAAACATTAAAATGCTTAGTATTTTACTAAATTTTGGCTGCCAATGTACATCAATCCAACAATGTTTGGAAATAAGTAAAACTATTTTCAAGGTTATGTGTCATGTTGCCTAATGAGATTGAAAAGAACTGTTATGTCCTTTGTTGGACATATCCTTTTGACTGCTTAAAATTGTATTGTTATATTCTGCATTGAATTTAATTATTGATATTTTATTGTAATACATTTTCACAATAAGAAAAACAACCAATGACTTTACGATTCGTTTAGGATTTTAGATACCTCTTTTAACACAATGTGTGTATCCAAGGATAGCACAGTGTTACACATCTTTTACACGTTTACACATCTTTGTGTTAACCTTTCAGACACATTTACTGTGTTAAAATCATTAACAAATTGAACGTGTAGAAATCAACATAACAAACGTTGTCCCTAAACTCACCCGTATGTGTACGAATTTAACAGTTTGAGTCAGTTTTAACACATCCTTTCTAAGAGTGTGTGTAGACCAGTGATCCTCCAGGGGGGCTTGGAGATAACATTTTTGAGATAGCTTAAAATTAATTTAAATATATTAATATAATTCATTAATTGTATTATTAAAATAAAATATTAACAAACACCACCTCTCTGTGCATTTTGCGATTGTTTCAGAGCAGCCCACGCCGTTTCTCATCGCACTTTGTGAAATACAGACTGAACAGCAGCTCAGAAATTAGTGGCATACAGGAGTCGTCCATTATATATGCGCAAGTCCGTTATTATTGATGCGCAAACGAACCGTGTATGTGCGCTCGCGGCTCACTGATATTGCCTGTGAGCAGTGCATTTTCTGTTGCATTTTCTTGCCCGTGCTCTCGTCCAGCGCTTTCTCTCTCTTCTCCGACTCTGAAGCTCTTTTTGTAGACGTATGACAGAAATAATGTCAAACTGTTTATAATTGAATTGACAGAATTTAATCGATTTGATTAGCAGTTGGGGTATGTTTCTCTGACATCAGATTGCTTGTTATTTGTAGAAATGAATAAAAATGGGAACGAAAAAAAAGTTGTCTCAATCATTAATTTAGAACAAAAAATTGCAAAAGGGGCCACACACTCTAATAAAGACTTTTCTGTCACATGGACTGAAATATTTGAAATAAACATTTCAATTGAAATAAAATAATAATTTATTTGGTTGAACTAAGAAAATTAGCCAGATGAAAACTTAATTTCTTTACTTTTATAACACACACTGTCTGATTAACTGAAATTCTTCAGTTAATCATAATCTGTCATAGCATAGACATTTCTGAAAGATATGCAATATGTTATGTAATACCATAGGAATATGGGTGGGGGAAAAACAAGTTTCTGCAGCAGGGTTGTATGCCAGTCATAATTGGACTGACAATGACTAAATGTTACGGTACACAGGAGGCAGACACAGATGTAACAGGTATAGGTAGTTTTATTGACCACAGTAGAGCAGGAGATAACAGACAGGTGAGTTAACTGGATGCAGATGATATTGGACTGGTAGTATGAGGAATAGTTACTGTCCTTTCCGTTGCAGGTAGAGACACGTTGGAGCTTGGAGATCGCTGGAGTGACTTGGAGCTGGTTGGAACACACCCACACAGCAGACGAGGCACACAGAGGGAAGGAGACAGGTGAGTATATGAAGAGGAATCCTTGAGGTAAGCATAACAGGAAGTATATACGAACGAGACCGGACATAGAGTGCTGTGTGAGTGTGTGCTTTATAGTGCTGTTGATGAGCGGGGTGATGAGGTGCAGGTGGCGGTGATCAGTACTCTGGAGATAGCGTGCGTTGTGATTGGGTGATGTTGGAACCTGACGTGTCTGTGACACTAAATTACTAATGCACTAATAATTGTGTTGTCATTCATGGATTGAAAGGGACACAGTGCGTCAGTTCCGAAATTTGTTATACAGGTGGGTAGTATTTATCTGTAGAGATAAAAGCGCCACCACGATGCTGACCCACAGAATCAGCCAGCAATTCTTCTGAATAGACTGGGATTTAGATCCTTTTCTCTAGAGCTTTTGCTTGACAGTTAAATACAGTTAAATTCACCTGCAGAGCTAATATGAAATACTCTAAATTAAAGGTTTAAACCCCTTTTACACAGCAAACATTACAAAATTAAAATTTTCAGAGCTGTTACTGTTCTTCATTGTCACTAAGAGCAACTCTGAGGCCTGAGGAGCATATTGCTTGATTTCAGTTCCCAAGATCATGTCTGTACATTAGAATTCCTTCATAAGAGAACATTTAATTAAAAATTAAAACATTTGATCATGTGATACATGATTAGTGCACTTTCAAATCAAATTTTCCTGATAATTTACTCACCATGTCATCCAAGAAGTTCATGTCCTTCTTTCTTCAGTTGAAAAGAAATTAAGGATTATTCTCCTTATAGTGGACTTCAATGAACTCCAGACGGTTGAAGGTCAAAATCACAGTTTCAGTGCAGCTTCAAAGGGCTTTAAACGATACCAGATGAGGAATAAGGGTCTTATCTAGCAAAACGATTGGTCATTTTCTAAAAAAATAAAATAAAAATTTATATGCTTTATAATTTCTTTTAATTATATGGTTTATAATTCCTTAATTTCTTTTCGACTGAAGAAAGAAGGACATGGACATCTTTGATGACATGGGGGTGAGTAAATTATCAGGAACATTTTATCAATTTTCATAATGGTTAAACAAAATCAGCAAAATCCCCAGTGTTAAATTAACATCGCTCAGTGTTTATAATGGAACCACCAGCAGGGTGGTTAAAGAAAGACTGAAGCAGCGTTAGAGTTCATTAGATAATTAAGTGATGATTGAGATTAAGTGATGATTTTTTGATTATTGAAGACACCTGATGATAACAAGCAGAATCACTGCCTTATGCCAAGTTCACACTGCACGATTTACAAATCAGAGCACTGTTCTTTACATAACTATCTGGGGTAGCATTCATTCACTGCAGTGTGCACACTGCAAGATGGATCGGCAACAGGGAATAGGAAGAATCGCTGACAACAAAGTCTGGTCTGCAAACTACATTTCACAACCAAACACAAATGTTCAGGTGATGCACAAAAGAGGTGATGAAGAGATTCAGCAGAATCAATGAATCACTTCAGACGTAAAGTTCTGATAACAGATATAATTTTGAAGTTATATTTTGGACCTTTCTGGCTTTAACTGATAGGGCAGTTTGAAGCGAGACAGTACACAGTACATAAAGGGAACATCATGACTAAAGAGCCTGAGGGGAACTTATTTATTTAAGAAAATGCATAAGTGCAGTTTCACATCCTGATGCAAAGATTCTCAGAAAACCTTAATATATCTGACTGGATTATGAAATAATAAATGGTTAAATAGATCATGACAGTGCAACACATGCTTTTTGTTTTTGCCGGTTGGGTGTTCCTTATTTTTTAGTTTAAATACTGCTGTTGTCATCCGACTGGAAGACTCTTCTGATCTTCTCTCAGTATTCTTGAGCACCTGAAGAACTTCACAAAAAATAAGGTATTCTGGGTTAATTTTAAAAGATTAAAGTGTCTTATTTTTTAAAAAAATATTTATTTATGTATTTCAAACAGTTTGCTATCTAGCAGAACACACCAATTACACCAGTGTAAAACTGTATTCTGTAACATTTTTAGTGTGTAAAAATATATGTACATATTCCTAGTGGAGTGATCAGGAGATTAGTGAAACACAGTTCTCATTGTCTTTCAGCATCTGTGCATCTGGGATTTGACTGAATCAAGATGCTGCTGATCATTGAAGCTCTTCTTCTCATTTTAGCTGCTCTAGGACAGGTAAGCTTGTATTTTAGTATGAATATTACAGACAAGAATACTGATGATTGATCATTATAATTCATGTTGCTGTAGGATCACAGAGCTGCTGTTGAAGGACAGATATTTCCATTGAATATGGCACTGAAATCAGCTGATGACCAATATAAGGGATGTAGCGAGAACATGACACATCTGTTGAACACAAAATATCTAGAGAGGGAAATCAATTACTCACCTGAATTTAAAAAGGCTTGGCAAGAAGGTGAAGAGAATGCCACAGCACCAGAAACTGAATTAACAAGGAATCATTCTATTGCCATTTATGTGTACACTAACCTTAATTCTAGCGTCTATAGCAAATTTAATATGGCTGTTCATAATGGGAAACAAAAGTACACAGACCAGATATTCAAATGGTATTCACTTCACTTTTTGTTAACAGATGCAATACAGATACTGACTAAAACACAAAAGAAATGCAAGTCAACATATCATGGTACAAATGCTGAATATCATAAGAATGTAAGGGGCAAAGAGGTTCGTTTCGGCTCATTTATATCATCCTCTCTTGATCGTAAAGTGGCACAAGGTTTTGGAAATAAATCTTGTTTTGAAATCAAAACTTGTAATGGTGCTAATGTGATCAAATATTCTAAGTATCCTGAACAGAAAGAGGTACTGATTCCCCCAAATGAGAAGTTTAAAATTACTGCTGTCAAGACAAGACAATACCAGAAAGATCTCTGGTGTGAGACTGTGTACAAGTTGAAAAGCTCTGGAACAAGAAGTGACCTGAACTGTGCAGTGGCTTTCAAGAAATCAACAGGGTTCAAATGCATATGCTCAAAGCGTGTTTGCACAATGTATGTAATATAACTGTAAAGCTGCTTTAAAACAATGTGTATTGTTTAAAGTACTATATTATGGTGAATGTATGCAAGCGTTCAGTATTTCTAAGCATATAGGGCAGAACAAAACTGACAGGATACCAATTGAGGGAACTCCACTGGTGGAGAAATTCACATTAGGCAGAAAATTGGTCAGAAACTGCACTGCTATCAGTTTTTGTATTCCCTGGGATTTCACCCCTTGGTTTTGGCATTTCTAAAGCCTTGCTGTACCGCTTGAACGAATGCATGCTGAGTGGTTTGAATTTACATCTTTACATTGCTTACTTCACTTCCACACTTAATTACCCACACTTTTTTTTTCTTCTTTGACAGAATGTAATTGTGACATAAATGAAGGATTTAAAGACATGTATTGATTTACTTATTCCTTATGTTGTGTGCTGTATTGTCTCCACAAGTAAGTTAGAGATAAGTGAATGACAATGTTGTAAAGAAGTAATTTCCATTGCTTTTGCTGTAATTTAATAACAGATGTTGAATTTGTGCTGGTCAGATGAAGATTATTCAAAGAACTCAAATGCTCATTTTTATTATAACTTGGTCTCCTGAATCGTTCTCCTGTATGCCAGTTATGTCATGGCCAGTTAGTTGGAAAGAGTTAAGGCAGGTTTATGCTGTACAATTTTGGCCACAATCTGACCATCCAAGACAACCTTTGTGAATCCTAAAAGATTCCTCTGATCCTAGGCCAAAATGTGAAGTCATTGTTCACTTGTTCGACATGTTCACCGACATCTGATTAATGACCGTGGTGATTAAAGTTTTGCCTCTGCCAAAATTCAGGCAGTGTCAGAAGTTTTGAGGCTCATATTCATATTTCAACCGTTCATATTTTATTCATTTTTAGCCAATGCATTTTTGGAATAAATGGTCTACCCACTTTTAAATGGTGTTGTGTTGAATACACTTGTTCAAACTCGTCCGAGATCTTTCAACAGATCAACTCAAATTTGGGTGAGATGTTCTTCAGACAATAACAGTCAAAAAGATCTTTGTGATATTGTCAACCGTTCCCATGTGACACAATGAATGAATGACGGTGTAGACTTCATAAAGCAAGTGAGGACAGACATTTGATGTACTGACATGAATAAGTCTAGTGATTTCATTAAAAAAAAAGAAAAAAACATACAAATTGAATTCACCTCACTTTATAGTTAACATAGGGATACAGATTCAGAAGAGAACACAAAACTAATGCTGTTTAATTAATGCTGTTTGGATTTCTAAGACCTGCCACGTTCTATCCGAGCAGCTGAGTCTTTAGCCATTTTCAAAAAACTCCTAAAGACATATCTTTTTCGCCAACACTTGACCCAGTAGCACTTACTTTTTATTTATCTTTCTTTTCTTCAATTTCTACTCTTTTTTTTCCATCTATTTGTGTAATAAAAAAAGTGCTTGCTACGAGCACTTTACTGATTAAACTGTGACTTGACGCAGCACTTACATACTGTTGTACTCATGTTAATTTGATTGCTTCTACTATTCTCATTTGTAAGCGCTTTGGAGAAAAGCATCTGCTAAATGACTAAATGTTAATGTAAGTAATGTTTAGAGATAGCTTGAACAATGTTTGCTGTAGTAGAAATAACAAAGACCATTTTGTTGACTTTACTGAAATACTTAAAAACTTGTCCAAATGTTGTCCCAACATTCCAAATAGAGTCATCTGAACAAACGGTTTTACACTAAGTATACCAGTAAACAGTTTTTTTTTTTTTTTTTTTGTTTTTTTTTTAAATACATGTTTTTTAGTGTACTGTGATGCATCACTTATCTCTCTCTCTCACACACACACACACACACAGAACACATGGACACAGATGGTTTGCAATATACAAAAGGCACCGTTCTCTTCTTAGTTTGAAGAGTCGTTGTCGTCTGGCTGTGGGCAACAGACTTTTCTTATCTTCTCTCGTTGTTGCTCCTGAACTCCTGAAAAATAACAGAAAGGAATCTGACAACAAGAAACAGCAGAATATTCAGGTAAGTTTGCGGTTAAATATCAATATAACAGTTACATCAGTGAATATCAGTGGTTTAAGTGATTATTCAAATGATTCTGTGCACAAATTTAATGTGCACATATTCTTATTGCAGTGATAGATTGTAGTATTTGTGAATGTTTCTGGTTGAATGTTTGTGAATGTTTCTTCACTAGATCTATTAGTTCATCTGAGGGATTTGACTAAATCAAGATGCTGTTGATCATTGAAGCTCTTCTTCTCATTTTAGCTGCTCTAGGACAGGTAAGCTTGTGTTCTGGTATGAATATTACAGACATGAATACTGATGATTGATCATTATGATTCCTGTTGCTGCAGGATCACAGAGCTGCTGTTGAAGGACAGATATTTCCATTGGATTTCGCACCGAATTCAGTTGATGATCAATATGGTTGTACTGTTAAAATGGCAGACCTGGTGAAGACAAAATATCTAGAGAAGGAAATGTCTGCTTCAGCTGAATTTAACAAGACTTGGCAAGAAGGTGAAGAGAAAGCAAAGAAAGCAGAGGATAACTTGCAACAGATTCATTCAGTCGCCATTCATGTTTACACTAACAAAGACTCTAAAGTATACAGTAATTTCACTAGTGCCACTCGTACTGACAAACAAAAATACAAAGAGGGGACATTCAAATGGTATTCACTTCACTTTCTGTTAACAGAAGCGATCCAGATTCTGAAGAAAACACAAAATAGATGCTATGTAACTTATCGTGGTACAAATGTTAAATTTGATGTTCAGAACAAAGAGGTTCGTTTGAGTTCATTTTCATCCTCCTCTCTTGATCGTAAGGTAATACAAGGTTTTGGAAATAAATCTTGTTTTGAAATCTACACCTGTGAAGGTGCTAATTTGACAAAATATTCAAAGTATCCTGATGAGAAAGAGGTGCTGATTCCTCCATATGAGACGTTTAAAGTCACTGATGTCATGAACAGAACAGATCAGCCAGATCTCTGGTGTGAGACAGTGTTTGTGTTGAACAGCACTGGAAAAACAAGTGACCTGAACTGTGCATTGTTTAACAGGGGAAACCATGCTGCTTTCTTTAATGTTTTAATAATTTTGCAATTATTATTTTTTTACCTGCTAACCAGTTAAATGTAAAGGTTTCTCATTGTTACTGAACTTTGAAGTGCTTGTCATGCTTAATTGAATCTCATATTCTGGAGACAATTTGATAAGATTTAGTACACTGTAAAACCGAAGAGTGAAATTAATTAAATTAAATGAGTTTGTTTCACTCAAATAATAATGAAAGTTCATTGTACTTAATAGAAAAAAGTTGCATGAACTCAAAATTTCATTGTAGTAACCTGAACTTAATATGATTGAGTTGAGCTGCAGCAGATTTCTAATTCCCAGCGTGCTTTGCGTCAGACCATATAAATAACTGTTGAAATTAAGTGTTATTTTGTGTGTTTTTGCACAAAATTAACATATGGAGATATAAGTTAATGTTTAATGTTGTGTTATGTTGGGATTCAGGGGGATCTGTTATGTTAGTTTTGTAGGGTTACCACTGTGGTGAAGAGTAGAGCCTGTGGTTAGGTTGAGGATGAGCTGCAAAACATTTAAGACCACATATGTTGTTTGATTACATATATGCAAGTATGTAATGACTCTCTGATAATGTCTCTCTGATAGTTATAATAGCATGTGTTATTTGCTATGTAACATCTAACCAAGATCTGAATGTGATGTTTATGAAAATAACTGTATGTAATTAACATTATGATGAGTTGGGAAAGGGATGCTGGTGACGGGATTTTTAGTGAGAGACACCTGTGCACCACACTGGCCTTGATCCGCTTCCATGGCTCTCAGCCCCGCCCCACTTGTCACAAAAATTTTAAGTTCTACCAACTTTAAAAAATGAGTATTCTGAAATTATTGGGTTTTACAGTGTAGTGATTGGAGAAAATACTTTTCTAAATTAATTGGTTTTCTCAATTTGTTTCAGTTTGTATAACAAAGTATTGTTTATTTATTTATTTATTTATTTTAGGGCTGTCAACATTAATGAGTTAACGTATGCGAGTAAAATACAGAAGCATGTGAAATTGCGTCATAATGTAATTTACGTCACGCAGTTAGATGATCTTGAAGTCCATGCTGATTATATCAGAGATAGCAGAGAGAATTATTAATTCCAGTGTCTGTTTCGCTTTAAGACACAAACTATCTGTCATATTCTGTGATTGTTACTGAAGAGCGCGAGCCCTCCCGCATCGCGCTATTCCTGTCTGAACGGAACGTGTGTATGTTGCTGTTAGGGATGGAACCATTCGGTTCTCCACCCACGGTTCAGCACACGCTTGCACCGCGGTTCATCCCAAATCTGACGACGCATTTATAATAGGGTTTGTTGAAAACAACGTGCAAAACAGACCGATGGATTCGGCTAATGTTTGTTTCAGTCAATGGATGTGCATTCTGGTTTCCCAATATTTACAACTGCGATGATCAAAATAACATGGACAAAACAGTCACTGTAATAAACAGTCATTAATAAGTATTTATGTGACCGAGTTCTGCTGTGCTCGAAATCACTCACAAATCTTATGATAATTTGATAATCTCCATTCAGTTTTCACGCAATATTAGTTGTTTTCATGCCTTTTGCACAACATTGGACCATTTCATGCTTTTCATCTTCAGAAAGATCTTTTTTCCTTCCCATATTGCATGAGAACTGTGACTTGCTTAATAATGTGGAACGACCTCTAAGTAGGGTTTCCATAGACCTGGCAAATTATTTTGTCTGAGATTGATACCAGTTATCTAAAAAGACATGAATAAATAAACAAACAAACATTTTCTTAGAAAAACTAAAATCTGAATATTTATTCTACTGAAATCTTACTGATCTGTCACTTGCATAATAATTTGGAATGTGGTGTAAAACTGTCTCTTTACGACCACAACAAATGGGACACTTCAGACACGCATTCCAACTTCGCCTCTGCACCAGGTGCAAGTCAAACGAGCGTGGAAAAGGTAGGTGACGACGAGGGAGCTTCAGTTAAACAAATAAATTAGTGAACTGCGGTCAGATGAGATGTTGTCAGGATATGTCAGAAAAACTCAGAAATATTTAAATGACTGTCCAATCAGCCATTATACTGTGCTCGCGGCGTGCACTCAAAAATTGCACGTGCAAATGCAGCAGCGCGCTGTATATTACTTTATTATATCTTTAAAGCGCAAAAAAACTATGAGCATGCACCGTCGTTATTCTGTTGTAAATTAAGTCATGAAATTACCAAACATGCGATTAAAGCTGCCTCAAAAGCTGCCCCCAAACCCCCCTAGCAAACTACATTTTCTCACCTCAGTAATTATGAAACCCTGCAAATGACTCTGGTTCTATTCTTTCTTCATGTATTTCTCCAAATGTGCGCACTTTTGGACTAAAAGTGTGTATGTGTATGCACTGTGATCAAAAATAAATGGGAGTAAACGCGATTAAATATAGACGTTTATGTCTCGTTATTCTATTAATAACTACCGATTGATTTTGTATGATTTTGCATTCCAATCAGAAATTCTGAATTATTAGTGTCATTGTAAAAAGTGGTGTAAATATTGAAGCTATCTAATACTTCAAATCTCAAGGTTAAATCAGAAGATTTTTTGTAAAAATATTTCTGTAACAGCTGCCAAAAAATAGTATATAGCTCCACTGTGGTTTTTAATTTATTTTCAATGGAAAAAAAAAACAAAAAAAAAAAAAAAAAAAAAAAACTTTTCAAAACATCACCCCTTCTGGTTTTTTCACAGATCACACCCTGGTCATGTCAATTCCATACTCCCAATTAGAATTCAGTGATTCCCAAAAGTTCAGTGAGTCAGTTAAATTAATTCAAATAGAGTTCACACCATGGGCGAGGCTAGCCCCTTTTTAGGGGTGCTTCAGCACCCTAAAAAGGAGCTCAGCACCCCTAAAACTTGGAGTAAGAAATGTTATTCTAAAATTTTTTTTCGTCTTTTACAAGGTTAAATAATGTCCAAAACATACTCTGTAGTTTGTGGTTTAAAATGTATGTGTTAATGATGAAAATGAAAACATCCCCCTTAGCAAATGATGTCATCCTCTTTTCTTCTACTTCTCCTCTGTACCTGCACCGCTCAGCACGACCGTCATCCAGCGCGAAACACGCAGAGTGATAACCCGTTATGTAGTGTTGTGAATCAACTAAGTTGCTCCAAAGCTGTGTCTCACACTTCTTTCCTTTTACCTAGAGTTGTTACGATTCCGAAAGCATATCGGTGAGTAGCCTACTGGAGTCAGTATAAAAAAAAATATCCCCCCTGGGTGATGCTACTCCTCAAACCACCAACAGAGCATATAAAATACCAAAAATATAAATCTTTTTTTAAAACATCGCCAAGTAAAACGCTGCGTTTATATAGAACTGTCTCTTTACGACCACAACAAACGGGACACTTTTCAGACGCGCGTTCCGACCTCGCCTCAGTGCCAGGCGCAAGTCAAACGAGCGCGGAAAAGGTGCAGGTGACGACGAGGGAGCTTCAGTTGAACAACAGTGAATTGCGGTCAGATGAGATGTTGTCAAGCTATGTCGGTAAAACTCAGAAAAATGAACACGACTGTCCAATCAGCCGTTATACTGTGCAAGCGGCGCGCACTCAAGAATTGCATGCGCAAATGCGCCGGCGCGTGCTGCATAATTACTTTATTATAGCTTAAATAAAGCGCAAAAGAAACTGCAATGACCGTCGTTGTTCTGTTGTAAGTTAAGTCATGAAATTACCAAACATGCGATTAAAGCTGCCTCAAAACTGTGCAGGCATGTATTTGTTGACATGGTTTTAAAGCTATTGTTATCCAATTTGTTGGCCTTAAAACGTCTTAAAATGCACATATGTACACCAGGGAAATCTAAATTTTCTCGGGGGACCATGCCCCCGAACCCCCCTAGCATAATACATTTTCTGACCTCGGGAATTAAAACCCGGCTTATTCTATCTAATGAAATCTGAGGTAAACGTGCATTTCTCCAAATGTGCGCACTTTTGGACTAAAAGTTTTGTGTGTATGCACTGTGATCAAAAATAAATGGGACCAAACACGATTGAATTTGTGTCTCGTTATTCAATTAATAACTAGGCTAAAAAAAAAAAAAAAAAAAAAAAAAAAAATCTGGATTTTGGAGTTAGTTGAATCAATGTTAAAATGATAAAGTTATTTTTCAATAGACATATTTTTTGTTTTTGTGTGAAAAGAGGGTGGGTGGTGGCAGTGGGGCTCATTAGGTGCTCAGCACCCCTAAAGCTCTGACCCTAGAATCGCCCCTGGTTCACACACTGTAAAACCCAACAAGTTAAGCTAACTCATTTCATTTGACCGATTACCTCAATTCAATTAAGTTAAAACCAACTTGTTTACACTTGTACCAATTACCTCAGTTCAATTAATTTGAGGTCCTGACTTGCTGTGGTCATTTATTGCCACTTTAATTATTAATATGACCTCATCTATTAAGGCAGTAGCACCTTCTGATAAGGACGTTTTCACTACAGTAGCGGTAAGATTGCCAAATGACCAAAGAAATATTCTCAGCAAGATGGTGTAAAAGCGTTCAAAAGCATTCAACGGCAGAAATAAGTGCAGTTAGAATAGCGGAATATGACGTGCTCACTACCGAAGCTAAATGGGCTCGAGCGGATGGGAGACCTTTTTTGAAAATACTTGATTGTTATTGGAAGATGCTTTTGTGAGGCCATTAGGTGCTCAACTCCCAGACTTGTATGACTCCTAAAGTCAGAGTTAGAGCCTTAATTAATTTCCTACTCTACCTTTAACAATCTTTTTTTTTTTTTTTTTTTTTTTTTTTTTAAATTATTAGTGTTATTTAATACAGCACCTTAGAAGCTACATGACATTTAAATGGTTCTCAGAATCCAAAATAAGTATAATTTGCCCTGACAACCAGATAACCCCAATGTTTGTCTTCACTCCCTACTAAACAGAACTTATACAGACAGCTGATGGTGTGGATGCAGCATCACAAAATGTTTTCAGCTATAATTAAAAAATGCTTTATGTAAAATAAATCACCTTTTACTGTAATGAAGGGAACTGGTCGATGGAATTGGAGATCCAAAGGCAGAGGTCAAACACCAGCAAACAGATACAGGAGTGCTGAAGTTAATAATTGGCTAAAAGCAAAGAAAGCAAACACTTCCTAAGTAAATTAATACACATCAAGTTACTTTAATGTCAATTCTAGTTAACATACTCTAGAATATTTATGAATCTTACTTAAGATTAGTAAGACTACTTTATTAATTCCATTAAACTATATTGTGTTCTGTAAACATCTTAAATGCTATTAGTCACAACATGGTTTTAATCTGCCGTTTTAAGCTATGGAGACTTAAAAAAAAAAAAGTGCAGTTGGTTTCCACATTTTCTTCATGTAAAGTGAAAGAGGAATAGTATGTTGTACTGACCAAAGCTTTGTTAGTATAGTTCACTTACAGAAGAGTTCTAGTAACTAAAAAAGATCTAGAGAGAGTACTAATTTATTTTTTATTTTAAATTAATCAGTGCTTTTTAAATGCTTTCTTTTGTCTACTTCGTCACGCATCTTGTAGTGCAGGGGTTTTCAAACGTTTGGATGCCAGAATATTATGATGTCTTGATCAGCCTACTAATCTTTGCAGATTAGTATATCACTGTTTTAAAATCACAACTTTTTTTTTTTTTTTTTTTTTGCTCAAATTTGCTCAATGCTCAAATGAAATTTAAGACCATTAATATCTCAGTACCAATCAACCTTTATGGGGATTAACAAACCATTTTTCTCTGCAGAAATCTTTAGTCTTTGCTAAAGGTGACATTTGACCACAATAAACAGAGCAATGAGTTTGAGTTATAAACATAACGCAAATTAATAGATTTAGCTTTATTTTTGCTTCCTGTTTTTCAACCAGCTGTAACATATCCTCATAAAGGAGGATACAGGAAATTTTTGTGATGTTAGTATCATTTTGCTGTTGATTAACAGTAATTCGTAAGAAAATGACCCAGCATGCATTAATTTCACTGTAAAAATCTGACTACCATAATTTATTGTAAAATAATACTTTTAATCCTGTAAATTCCTGTCTTTTTTTTTGTTTGTTTTTTTGACAATGTACTCTAAATAAGTAGCAGTGTCTGGGATAGACTTTGAGTACCACCTCAACTTAAAAAGATTTAAAATGATATAACAGTGTTTTTCTGTAAAACGTTGAATGAAATTTTCTGTAAACGTTTTTGCACATTTTTAAAATTAGGACATTTTACTTTAATTTTACAGATTTTGTTTGTTAGATGTTGCTGCCAATCATTTAACTGTTTTATATTTTTTAAGTGTGAGCAATGGTGCAAACTGTCCCTTTGCACCTGGTGGTGATTTCACAAATTATTATGAACATTATTTTTGTAATTTTACATAAATTTGTATGCAATTTAAGAAAACAGAAAATACTGTATAAAGAACAAGTATTTTTTGTATATAAAAAATAGCATTACTGTACTTTGTCATTAATTCAGAAAAATCTAAAACAACAGCTGAATTGTTTATAATTTTACAGAGTTTAGAGTACAATTTAAAATAAAAGTAAATGACTGTAAAACTCTGTTTCCAAAGCTCCTCTGAAAGGTTCACTAGTGCCTTCTTGATGGCCTTTTATCCTGCCAACACTACCAATGTTTTTGGGGCCAAAGTGCACAGTGAAAACAGACCTATATTGTTTTGAGAGCTGAAAGACAAACATTTTATATGATTATCACAGATAAATTGGTGAGAAAGCAAATGCATTTGAAAATGCAAGTGAAATGTGATCAACAGAGATGATGATTACAGAAAATCAAGATTTGGAAAATCATGCTTTTTATGTATCATTACCCAACATTTGTTGACTTGACTTTGAACTGACACTTAAAATCTGTTATACCTTAGTTTAATTGTTCATTCTTACCAGAGCAGTTAATCAGTACCACATGTAACATTTTTGTTTACAGAACTGTCTCGGGACAACACGATTAAACTTAGTCTTATGTGACAGTGCTGAAATAATGCGCTCAATGAACACATGAAAAAACGCAATTAAAGCAATTCAATTGCTATAATAAATAGACATTTCATGTTTAAAAACAAAACAAAACAAACAAACAAAAAAAAAAGATTTAGTTTCTGAACATCTTGAAACACCAACAAATGACTGAAAAATGATCAATAAAAAAGAAAGAGTCAATGACTGGCAGAAGCTTCTGCCAAACAAAAATTAAAATTAAGGTAAATCTTAATTCATATCCTAATTTTCCTTAAATTTCCTTAAACAGATACTTTACAGGTATTTCCAGGATTATGATTGTGAAACATTCTCTGTACAATGTAAATCTCTATCATTGCATCAGTAACTACACAGTTATTGCCTTTAAATAAATCATCATGCAGCATAACACTGATGTTTTCTGGCCAATCCTGGACTGAAGCACTGGATCTACTCTTCAGCACAATGGTGACCCACAAAACAGATGACAGAACATTACCCAACAGAACATTAAACACTAACAGATCTCTCTAGATCTTTTAGATAATGTTATCTTTTAGGGGCGTATTCTGGTAACAAAAATAAAACTAGCTACTGAAAACATTACAAGAAAATAACATAATGCTCTTAGAACATTCTTAGAATAATACAATTTCTAGCTGGGGTGACCTCACATTGTGGCCATAGTATGAGCACACAGTGAGTGCGCTGTGAGGTTCCACTTTCAGATCATTGTGACACAAATTGTTGACAGGAATCTCTAATTTTTCATGCCCCCATTTTTCATGCAATCCTGTAGACTCTGGATGAGATCAGTGAGTCAGTTTACTATGAGATGATTGCATCATCCCCAACTTTATCTTATCAGAAGTTGTGATTTTTGCAATAACAAATGTGTTTTACACACACACTTACAGCAGCCTCAGAGAAACTGGTTTAAAAAGTAAAGGGCCAAGAGTCCAATTGGAGCAAACACTGACCTCCATAACGGTGACTTCAAACTTTATTATTTTCAACTTTAACATCTAAACCTCTGTTAAATGAAAGAAGTTTTGTATGAAAAAATAAAGTCAAACTGGATTGTAATAAGTGAAGATGCTGAGATCTGGAGAGATCTGTTAGTGTTTTGACACTCTTTTCACACTTTTTTTTACAGTAAAGGTGTTTGATCACAATAATTCAGGAAATACCTGTAAAATAACAGTGTTTTCAGCTTATTTAAATAAGGAGATCTGACTTTAATTTTATGGTTTTTGTTTAGCATTTGACCATTGTATCAACTGTTTTGCTATACAATTACACTATACAATAGTTTATTTAAAAAGTAATGCTTGTGCACTCATCAGCACAGCGATAGTCTCTTTCCTAAATACTTTAGTACATGCAGGTGTGCCTGTGCTATTGTTAATTAGCTAAATACAAAACATCTATAATGTAAATAATTATGAAAGTTTGTTATATATGTCTATGTGTATGTATACTGCATGAATAATATATGTTCAATATATTTATACACATGCAGTACCATATCTTATCACATGTGCATGTTGTGAAATGTATGACTGAATATACAGTTACATACATTATGATATAAAAGTAGTGACACATCAATATATGAAAGTATCAATTCCTTATGCATTTTTTTATTATATTGTAATATATTTACACATACTAATTATATTAATAATATATTATCATTAAATCATTTAATATATTGATCATACACATATTAGGAAATATATTTTCTTTGCATAAGGGAAAGTGTGTAAAAAAATGTAGGACACATTATATAAACCAGTTCTTTTTAAACAGTTCAACCCGGTTTAGCACGTATATTCTGAGTCATAACACAAATTCAATGCACGTGGCTCTGTTATTATTTAAACTCTTCTGCAGTTGCCCCAGAAATTCAGGTCAGTGTTCAAAGTGCATTGCAGAAGATTAATTGATACAATTTCAAGAAAACAGCAATATTTGAAATTATAATTAGGGTTAGCTTAATTGTTTTTTTTTTTTTTTTTTTAATTAGCTTACCTGTGACAGTTATGCAATTTTTCCTCATTTGGCACTGATCACAGATGTCTTTGTTTTTGAGCAAAGGTTACTCTGTTCTTGTTACCCTGATCTTATGGCCCCTCCTTTACTTAACGAATACATAACAGCAAGACTGAAACACACATCAAACCTAAGCAAGTGACTGATCTGTGCATGTGAACTTCATATCTCTCTGACTATGGCTTTATATTATGTGTTACTCTCACTTGGCTCCAGCACAGGTACAATACTTGCCCTGCTGCTGTTTTTGGTTATTGTTTTGTTCTCCATCAGCTTCAGATCTCAGGATGAGGGAAAATATCCTCCAGGACCCAAACCACTGCCACTGCTGGGGAACCTACACATGCTTGACCTCAAGAAAACCTACTTGAGCCTGTGGGAGGTGAGCAAGAATGTTTAAATCAGATTATTTGACCCAATGTATTCTACATTTACATTTAATTGTTTAGCAGATGCTTTTATCCAATGTGACTTACAAATGATGAGAACAATAGAACCAATCAAAGGAACAATAGTGTAACAATATGCAAGTGCTGTGACTAGTCTCAGTTTGTCTAGCACAGTACACGTAGCACAGTACATGTAGAAAGTTTTTTTTTAATCAATAAAGACGTTTCTTGAAAACGTCTAAAGACATCCGACCAGCAGGGAGCAGTCAGTGTGAAGGTCAATGAAAGTGATGTTATGCCTCTTAATTTAAGGAAGGCACCACAAGGCACTGTTCACTTGAGGAACACAAGCATCTGGAGGGCACATAGGTATGAAGTAGTGAGTTTAGGTATAGGGATGCAGAGCCAGTGGTTGTTCTGTAGGCAAACATCACTGTCTTGAATTTTATGCGAGCAGGCAATTGGCAACCAGTGCAAACTGATGAAGAAAGGTGTAATGTGCACTCTCTTCAAAGACCACTCTTGCTGCAGCATTCACTACAAAATCCCTGGTGTTAAATTAACACTGCTCAGTGTTCATATACACTGAAGCAGTGTTAGACTTAATTAGATAAATAAGTGATTAATTGAGTGATGATTGAGCATTATTGAAGACACCTGATGATAATGAGTAGAATCACTAAAGAAAAGAAAAACACAAGAACTACAACTGATTTTCACAACTTTAAACTGCAAATAAAAGACATTAAATCTTTCAAGAACACAGCAGAGGATGATTAAACAACTCCACAAACAGCATTACCAGCTTCACTTATTACAAACCAGTTTGCCTTTGTTTCTTTAATGCGTGCACAAAAGTTGTTGTTGGGCCAAGTTTAAACCAGTAACCAGGCATCACAACTGGCAATGGGGCATGTCTGACTTTGACATGTATATATTGCCATTATTATGTAATTATTATTGCTGGTCTTCAATGATAATGTCAAGTTACTCTAATGCATTTGCACCAAAAAACGATAAGGATTTATGCTGATATTGTCCAAAACCACACTTTGCCAGTGGTGTTTCCAAACTTTTGGAGGGCAGTGTAGGTGTGTAAGATAAGGGCGACAAAATGTGCAGGACAGGTTTGGGAAATACTGATTTAGATGTTGATGATTTATTAAAAATAGTAGTTTGGTTTGCCACCATTATGGTGATCAGTGTTTGCTTTAGTTGGGCAGTTTGACTTGATTTTGTGACATTAGTTGTTCTCTGGCTCAGATTGTTTGATATGTAGCAAGACTGTATTGGTAGTGAAAAGTTCAAATCTGTTAATGAATAGTAACCAGCTTTGGCCAGAGATGAGACTTGTGAATCAGTCCACTTTATGATAATGAAAATGATATCATTGTCATTAAAAACCAACAACACCTGCTTATCTTTGTTTACAGCTTCCTTTCCAACAAACTTTGTGTTTTGATAAACACGCTGTTAAAGACCACAAACTGACATTCAAAAAAAAGAAAGAAAACACTGATCAC